>NW_006400311.1:119781-121318 GCF_000299155.1 Elephantulus edwardii
TGCAAAGGCATTTGACTGTGTGGATCATAACCTGTGGCTGACTCTGACCCTGGATAGCTGGATCTATTTCTGGATTCTCAATTCTGTTCCATTGGTCTATGTGCCTTGTCATGGTACCAGTAGCATGCTGTTTTGGTTACTACTGCTGGTGTAGTAGGTTTTGAGGTCAGGGAGTGCCAAATCTCCAACCTCATTTTTGTTTCTCAGAAGTGTTTTGCTTATTTGGGGTCTCTTGCATCTCCAAGTAAAATTTCCCTTTCGGTCTCCTTGAAAAATGAATTAGGTATCTGGATTGAGACTGCGCTGAACATGTAGATTGCTTTTGGGAAGACTGTCATTTTCACAGTATTGAGTCAACCATTCTGGAAGGCAGTTTGCCGCTGCCTCAAAAAGCCAAATAAATTCCATATGACCCAGCTATTCCACTACTTGGAATATACCCTGAAAAAATACATTAAAAAAAAAATGAGGCACAAATGAAGATTTGTACTCCAGTGTTCCTAGCGGCATTATTCACCCTCAAAAGAACATGGAAGAAGCCCAGATGTCCAACCACAAATGAATGGATAAAGAAATTATGGTACAGTGGAATACTATGTAGAGATGATTGGCAGCATTATTATAGATGGTGAGATTAAGATTGTTGACATCTTCAGTTTGCTTGGCTCTACAATCAGCACTCTTGGTACCAGCAGCCAGGAAATTACAAGATGAATTGCATTGGGAAAGTGTACTGTCAGAGACCTCCAAAGTACTTAAGAGCAACAATGTCAGTCTGGAGACTAAGGTGCGTCTGATACAGGCCATATTCTCTACAATTGCTTGCTATGCAATGACTAGAGATGACAGAAGGAGAGTTGATGCCTTTGAGCTGTGGTGCTGGAAAAGAGTATTGAATATACCATGGACTGCTAGGAGAACAAACAAGTTAGTCCTGGAGAGAGGGAAGCCAGGTTGCTCCTTGGAGGCAAGTATTCTGAAGCTTCATCTGACATACTTTGGACATGTTGCAAGGCGGGATCAGTCTTTGGAGAGGGATGCCATATTTGGAAGGGTGGAGGGACAGCGCAGGAGAGGAAGACCTTCGAGATGGGTTGATTCAGTCACTGGGATAATGAGGATAGGTGTGTTGGAGACAATAAGATTGACAAGGGATAGAGCAGGGTTTTCGGCTATTGTACATAGGGTTACTATGAGTCTCAGGCGACTCGACAGCACATAACAACTTTTCTTAGTTTCCCCTCCAATCCCCATCTCAGTCCTGTTTTATAACAGTGGCGTTATTCAGTATTAGCCTTTTTTTAAAAAATGCAACATTTTTTATAGCATATTATTCCCATTTATTCACTGTTGCATATTTTCCTCCCTGCCCAACTCTCCCCCCCAGTTCGCTTTTCTCTTTGAAAAGAAAAAAAAAATTCATTTTTATCCAATCTCTTCTTCCCCAAGGTCCACAAGTCCACTTTACTATGCATTTCTTTTTCTGGAATATTGTCATGAAAATAATACCTAATCATATATTCCTTTTAAACAGTTC
>NW_006400311.1:121418-129751 GCF_000299155.1 Elephantulus edwardii
TTTGCTCTTCTCTTTGAAAAGTAAAAGAACAATTCTTTGATTGTTATACAATCCCTCCCCTCAAGTCCACTCCACTCTGCAGCCTTCATTCAGGACTCCTATAATGACAGTAATACCCAAGCATATATCCCTTCCCTTACCTGTTTCAATGCAGTATATTTTATTTATTCCCTTATTCTCAGTCTCCCCTCAACCCCAATGTCAGTCCCATTTTACAACAGTGTCACTATGCAGTATTTGTCCTTTTGTGACTGAGATACTTCACACAGGGTAATGTCCTCCAGGGTTACCCATTTTGTATAATATTTCATGAGTTCCTTGTTTTTCTATGCAGCATAGTATTACCTTGTGTGAATATACCAAAGCTTTTCTAGCTATTAATTTGTTGATGGGCACTTGGGTTGTTCCAGCTCTTTGCTGTTGTGAACAAAGCTGCAGTAAACATGGGTGTGCATATAGCTGCTTGGTGGCGGTTATGGTTTCTTTGGGGTATATTCCCAGTAGTGGAATTGCTGAGCCAAATGGTATTTCTGTTTGCAACTTTTTGAGAAAGCGCCATACAGCCTTCCATTGTGGTTGCACCATTTTACAATCCCACCAATAGTGAATAAGGGTTCCACTTTCTCCGCAACCTCACCAGCATTTGATGTTCGCTGTTTTGTTAAATTTTGCTATTCTTACTGGGGTGAGTTGCATCTCTCTTAGAGAGCTAGGGATTTTGAACATTTCTTCATGTGTTTGTTGGCCATCTTAATGTCTTCTTTGGTGAAGTGTCTGTTCATATCGTGTGCCCATTTTTCAGTTGGGTTGTTGACCTTTATCTTGTCATGGTGCTAAGTTTTGTACTTTCAACTAGCTTTTCTTCAGTAGTTTCAAAAGAGGTAGAAGCTTCAATGAAAAGTTATAAGGAACAATAAGATGTCATGAACCTGAGACAATTTCATCTCGAGGCCAACAACACATGCTAGTGGTTCTCCAACTTTGTTATCTTGAAATAGCAAAGACCTCAGATACTACAAAGCTATAGTCGTTAAAGATGAATAGGAAGAAAAAAAAAATAAAAAAAAAAGATGAATAGGAAGAACGAAAATGTGTTACTGTAAATGTGGTTCAATTTATATAAGAATTCTGTTTTCTAACCAAAAGATGTCAATTTGTATACAGCATACACATCATCAGTATACAGTAGACAGCCAGGAATTGGGAGCTGGCAGAGAAAAAAATCTTCATGTCTGCTTAGCAGTGAGAGGCATGGATTTTCAAAACCAAAACTAAAAATACCAGTAATGCAAATACAGGGAGCTCTGGTACCCTAGTGGCAAGATGCTGCCCTAGAATACCGAGGGCACGCAGTTCAAGTCCACCAGCTGCTCCGCAGGAGAAGGATGAACAGTCTCTTCCTTTGCGATTAACTAACTGCCTCTAAAACCAGCCAGAGGGTCAGCTATGGGTCAGTTACAACTTGATGGTACATAAGTGCAAAGAAGCACTTATCCAAACAATCCATGAAAATAAAGATAATTATGGAGCTAAACTGAGTTTATTAATATTAGAGTAGCAGCATTTATAAACTCAAAAGAACATAAAATAATTCCTGTATCCTTCATGGAAAATGTCAGCTAAACTTCTTGAGAATTGCTTAATGTATATCAGCAATCTGTATCAACATCAGATTTACCAGTTCTAGTGCATCTGTTCCAGCTTGGTGCAGCAGCTCAGTGTGTCCAAATAACCTGCCCAGGAAGTTTTTCAGTGACTGGTTTTTGGAAGTAGATCCCAGGCCTAGAGAGGACTTGGACATTTATTCTGAACTTTATATGGTGTTGAGCAAGAACATTGACTGCTTTTCCCATCCAGGAACTCTCAAGTTCACTAGTGTAAGTTTAAGAATGGAATTGTGCATTGTGTACCAAGAAGTGAAGAAAGGGTTTGAATTTTATATTAGTTGATAGCTATTGTTTTTTTGAAAACAAGGAATGTATCTTACCAGTTTCTTAATTAGAAATAACTGACAGCAGTTAGTCCTAAACAGAAAATAGGGAACTTGGGGGTTTGGCATTAACAGAAATATTAGGAAAATTTACAGTTAAACTCTAATTCAGAATTTTGTTCTTTTTAAAGGAAGACTTAGCATCTTGCTGACATTAAGACACCCAGTTCCATCCACCAGACCATCCAATATCAGATACTATAAAATTTATGTGTGTTTTATAGACTTAGAGGCTAGTGTTCACAGATTATAAATAACCTGGTTAAGAGTAGGCAGGCTTTCATTTATTACTCATGGATTTCTGTTTCCCTTGTAAACTTGATACGGTGACTGTAACAATGGGTTCGAGCATGTCTCAGATTGTGAGGATGGCATAGGATAGGGCAAGGGGTAGATCTGTTGTTCATAGACTTGCTGAGAGTCATAGAGAGAGCTCTGTTGGCCTAGTGGATAGAAAGTGATGCAACTGAGCAAAAGGTGGGTGATTTTAATCTGCGGCCTTCAGGTCTGGTTTTAATTGTTTTTGGTCAGACATTCTTCTAAGTGGTATATAGCACTGGTCTGTTTGCTGTATAGAGGTAACTCATGGTTGCTGTGATGCTAAACACTGTGACACTGATGTGCCAAATGCGGTAATGGTTACCCATGGTGGACAGTGTTTGATGGAGCTTCCCGATTAAAACAGGCTTGGAAGCAGGAGCAGCATCCACTTCCGAAATAGCTTGCTTCCAGAAACTCTATGAACTTAGAGAACGTTGAAAGTTATACAAGTATTCAGGTCTTTAGGTCACTATGAGACATCTACTACTTGACGGTACTTAACAACAACTTATAAACTTGGATTTGTTTGTCCACCTTAAACAGTACATTGAACTATTTTTAACAGATTTTTTAGAACTTTGTCAGACACTTTATATTTTTATACTAAACACCTTTTACTGCCCATAATTGATGTTACTCAGGATCCTATCCTATGCTAACACTGTTAATGAAGTGGGTTTCTAGAGTGTATTTCCAAAATATTATTGATAATGTCCATTAGGGCTTCTTGACACTGTTGCTATTTTCAGGTGGTTAATTCTAGTTTGTTCGTTGTAGGTATATTAGCATCTCTGTTGTGGACCATCATGTGCACAACATAGCTGACACTCCAGTAGGTTTTCAGAGGCAATAAATCACATGGGAGGACTGCCCATCCTTCTTCCATGTAGCTGCTGCTGGATTTGAACCAGGTGTTTTGGGATTAGAGTGCAGCTTCTTTCCATTAGGCCACTAAGAGCTTCCTGAAATGTCTCTAGATATTGCCAAAATACCCCCTAAAGAGAGGGGAGAAAAATAGTAGCCATTGACAAGCTTTGTTTTTTAAAAAATAAAAATGTAAAATAGTGAAAATAGAGCATAAAGTTACTCATTCCACACCTCCCCCACCATACAAAATAGTTATTGTCAAACACATAAGTTAATGTCCTGGACTTTTAATATTCAGCCTTCTGCTTCACCATAGCACACTTGTACACTTTTTTTAAAAAAGAATTTGTTTACACAAAAAATTGGTATGTATTGTGTTACATCCGTTCACATTGTATTTAAAAAAAATCACCATTCACCCTGTCTTTTCAGGTCCCCCTAAATCTATCCTTATTCCTTTACCCTCTCCCTCAGGCAAACTCTGTGATCCCATTATTCTCACTGCTACAACCCTCACTCCCCCAACCCCTCTCCTTTCCTCTTTGGACTTTGATCAACATCTTACCTAGGGTGTGTGTTGTGGATTTTCTTTTTCCAATAATGGCCTTATGTAAAATTTGTCCTTATGAAACTGAGTTCACTCAGCATAATGCTTTCCAGTCTCTCCCTCCTGAGGGCGTACTTCTTTTTAAAAAGTGTTTTTCTCACACTCTAGTCACTGCCTTTACATCTTCCTAGCAAAATGTTTTTAGTTGTACCTGGAGAGCCAGAATGTACTGTTGTTTAGTTTGCTTCGTAAAGAGGCGTGAGAGAATTGCCATTACTTTCAGATAACTGAGATAGCTGCTGTGAGTACTTCGGACAGTTGCTAAGATCTGTGGGCTAGTCTCAAATGCTTGCTACTAAAAACCTTCCATTTTAGCTTGAGGAGACTAACCTTCCAGGAGTATTTTTTTACGCTATAGTGGGTAAGGACCTTCACTGTGGACCCAAAGGGCAAATGGTTCAAACCCACGAGCAAGCAGTTCAGTGGGAGAAAGATGAGCAGTCTCTTTCTGTGCAGTTATAGCCTCTGGAAATCCACTGGAGAGACAATTATGAGTTGATTCTGACTAAATGGCAGAAAGAGTTGAAGGAATTTTTTGTTTATAGGGGTTTTTGGTTGTTTTTAAAGCTTTGGTAACTGTTTTTTAATTTGTAGCCAAGTCCCACACCTGGTTTTATTATTGTCCTGTTTGAAAACTGTCCATGCGATCCTTTTTAGGACGACATTGGCCAGTATATCCACATACATGGGCATGCAAATCACTGTGTTTTAAAGTAGCTTTCTTCTCTGCAGGCCCTGTAAACTAATGTACTTATTTTGGCAATTCCTCTCTTAAGGGAGCTTTCTTTTGGGCGTGGATCTACAGCACCTGTAGGAGGTGGAGCTTTCCCTAAAATAAGTTCTATAGAGCCTTGGGATGGAAAAGATGGTGAGGTGAGTGTATAAAGCTTGTTCTTGTCATGTTTTTAATCCTTTTCTCACTTTCAAATTCTGTGCCTTTTTGGTCCTTCTAAATCAGTACCTTTCTATCACACCCACAGCCTCAGCATGCTAGAATATTAGCAGAACCTCATGGACCTTTCTTTTTTTATTATTATTATTGTGTGTGTGTGTGTGTGTGTGTGTGTGTGTGTGTGTGTGTGTACCGTCAAATCGGATCTGACTGGTACAAGAGGAGATTGTCCCTCCTTCCTCGGCAGAGCATCTGGTGGATTTGAACTGTGCGCCTCTGGGGTTGCAGTGTAGCTTCTTGCCACTAGGCCACCAGAGGTCCCCTTCATGGACCTTTCTTAATGTTCTCAAGACCCTTCACTCTGATCATCCCTAATGTACTGGCATTAAATATTCCTAATCAAGGATATCAGGATTTTTTATAATTGCAGTAATAGTTATTTTTCTAATTGTAACTGGAAAATTAAACATTTCATATTGAATTCATTATTTGATCTTAGAAATGTAAAAGTACAGTTTATATTTATTTTATAATTTTACTGTTTCCCTCTCAGACTAAAGAATTACTTTAATTGTGGAAGCCATCCTCTCAGATTAAAGAATTGTACTAATCTTAGCATCAGTTAAAGCCATAGATTAAAGAGGAAGACCTTTAACAAGATGGAGACACAGTGACTGTAACAAGGGGCTCAGGCATTTTAGAGATCTTGAGGCTGGTACAGGGTAGGGCAAGGTGCAGTTCATGGGGTTGCTAGAGTTGTACCTGCTTTATGGCACCACAGTTCCATTGTTTAAATAATTTTCCTGTGAAAGATAATACTGATCATAGCTCCTTCGTGACTTAGGAGAAGATAATTGTGTTGAAACAATTCTGAGAAGCTGCGTTCATAGAACAATTTAAATGCCTTTTCAGTTTTAAAGAGATGGTGTGGTGTAGTATTAAAACAAGATTTTGTTTGAATTCTCAGTTTTTCTGTCTACATAATAGGCAACATTTTAGGTTTCCGGGGCATTCCCTTGGGTACCTGCAGTTTTGGATAAGCTCTGCAGTACATACTCACAATGATTTTCTGTTTTTCAGCTTCCTGTGGAAGATGATATTGATCTCAGTGATGTGGAGCTTGATGACTTAGGGAAGGATGAGCTGTGAGACATGCAGCATAAAATTCAGTTTTCTTTTCTTGGGAGCGGATTTTTTCAGCAGTGAAGGAGTGTTCTTAATCATATGGATCTACCAGTGGCCTTTTACCAGGAAGTAGCACTTGGTCATTTGAAAACACTGCAGCAGGGAACTTTTGCATCTCAAGAAAACATTGAAGAATTCTATGAATTACTGTAGTTAGTGAATTGGATTGTATTCTAATAATATTTTGGAAAAATAACGGATGGTTTTGTTGAAACTTTTTTCCCATCCCTCTAACTGCTGCTTGAATATTCTTTGAGGCTGTTTCTTAAATGTGGTTTTTTAATGTAATTTCTTCATTTGAATATTAATGGCTTTTTTTCCATTAAAGAATAAACAAAATTTATTTTGAACAATACTGATAAATGTATGGAATTAGTGTCCATATCAGAAATTCAGAGGTAGATACTTATTTAGTAAATTATTATGAAGTGATATCCTGGTATCTCTGCACCTTAGAAACTTATTAAAAGGGAGGAAAGACCCTTTTACTTTAAATAAGGTCATCTGAATACCTGTTACAGTACAGATTTTATGGGTTCTAAATTTTACATTCCTTTTGTAAATAAGAATGAAGTTTTTCAAAAGTATGGAAGACAGAGATTGGTCAGTTGAGAACATTTCTTGCTCAATATTTTGTTGTTTGAGGTATCACTGATAACTATTTGGGTTTTTATATTCTTACCAAACTCTCATAAAATATTCATTAAGACATGAAATAGAGCAGCAGCAGGTTACCACCCGATAGGTAGCCCCCATTTATGTAAAACAGAAACTTAAACAACATTAAAGTGTTAGAATTATGTGGCGAGACAATTCAAAGAACTAAAAGTATTTCTTTATTGTAACTTAAAAAATAAATAAATACAACTCTACCTAACTTGGGTG
Organism: Elephantulus edwardii; assembly: GCF_000299155.1. Classification (NCBI taxonomy): domain Eukaryota; kingdom Metazoa; phylum Chordata; class Mammalia; order Macroscelidea; family Macroscelididae; genus Elephantulus; species Elephantulus edwardii. Next base: position 128,166 of record NW_006400311.1, read on the forward strand.
AGCATTTTCTCTGAAGGTCTAATTACATGAGACGCAAATGATTCTCTGACACAGAAAGCCGCCTCTGGAGAAGTCCACACAGCTATGAAAGCTTCCTGCCAGCCGACCTTTCTAGTCAAGGAGACTGAGATCAATGTGGAAGTAGACATAAGGAAAGTAATCCTGGTTACTAAATTGTAATCCAGGGATCTCCACGGATGCCTAGTTAAAAAAATACAAACATAGTAATCTGTTTTAGTTGCATAAATTGCACATCCCTGTTTAATTTTTCATGCTTTTGAGGGAGCTCTTCAGCCACTGTTCATACATTGTGCCTTGCACCATACACCATCATCCCCCCACATCGCAGATATACCTGCCTTTCCTTATTTTTCTTTAACCTTGTGATATGCAGATTTTCATAACAGACTGGCAATATCCTTTTTTTTTTTCTTCGCCTGAGAATACTACCCACATGGAGTGGGTATTTACTAAAATAACAGCTAGATATACTTGGAAACTTACATCCAATATACTTGCAGCCGCTACTTCATCCAAATGTCTGAAGGTGGTGTTTAGCACTTCTCTTAAACGTTTGGTGGAAGACTTCTTATGAGGTTGTAGAAGCACTGCTTGGAAATTGACTGGGAGTCCGTACCTTTTCAAATAAAATGTATAAATAGGTTACTCTATACTGCCAAAAGAACAAACAGGTATGTTTTGAAAAAAGTGCCGCTAGAGTGCTCCTTGGAGGCAAATAGGGCAAAGCTTCATCTCTCATACTTTGGACATGTTGCTAAGAGAGGCTGTTTCTTGGAAAGGTGGGAAGTCAGTGAAAAGAAGACCCCCAGTGACTGCAGCTGTCAAGATTGTGAATTCCTGCTTAGTTCTTGAATGGAAGATTTTTAAATGTACTTAGCTGAACAACTGGATACACTAAAAAGTGCTAAAACAAGTCAGAAAATTTGTTAAAAAGTTATTCCTGAGATACACTCTGTCCTGGTGCCATAGTGAGTTACATGTTAAAGTTGCTAATTGCAAAGTTACTGGTTCAAAATCCACTCCTCCAAAGGATAAAAAAGGGCAATCCCTGCAATTTTGGACAACCTCATGGTGGATCACCATTAATTGGAATGCACTCAACAGCGCTGGATTTTATATAAATAGTAAACATGCATTTTGTGCTTGTCAGACTTTTTCATCAAGAATCAATGAGCAAATATTTGGGATTTCAATAATCATGTGCTTTCCACAATAATGACCATGTATGTGAAAACTGTTCTTGGTTTTTTCCACACTGAAGTTTGCTATGTGATTCATGGTGGCAGTATCTTGATGTATTTACTGTTATTTCTCAACTGATAAACATACAACTATATGATGGCTTTGATTTCCTTATCAAATATCCGTTGACCATAGATGATGATGTTCTTGTTATGTGCCATCGAGTCACTTGCGACTCATAGCGACCCTATGTACAACAGCCCTAAACTCTGCTCTGTCCTGTGCCAATCGCACTCTCTTGACACTCCCATCCCGATTACCCCAGTCACTGAATCAATCCACCTCATAGAGGGCCTTCCCCTCCTGTGCTGTCCCTCCACCCT
>NW_006400311.1:133086-158645 GCF_000299155.1 Elephantulus edwardii
TTACAACAGTGGCACTATGCAGTATTTGTCCTTTTGTGACTGAGATATTTCACTCAGCATAATGTCCTCCAGGGTCACCCATTTTGTATAATATTTCAGGACTTGTTTTTCAGTGCATCATAGTATTCCATCGTGTGAATATACCCACAGCTTCACTATCCATTTGTTTACTGGTGGGCACTTGGATTATTTCCAACTCTTTGCTATTGTGAACAAAGTAGCAATAAACATGGGTGTGCAAGTATTTGCCCTTTTGTGACTGATATTTCACTCAGCATAATGTCAGTGTCCTCCACAATTACCTAATTTGGGAGGTACTGGAGAGCATTATGCTGAGTGAACTAACTCAGTCCCACAGGGATAAATATTGTATAAAACTATTGTCGGAATAAGTATCAAAAAACGGTGGGAGAGGTTGAAAGCAGAGGGATAAGGATGTGCAGAGGGAGGGGAGGATTAACCATGGGATTGTACAATTTGTTGGGTGGGGCATAAGGGAAATTGAAAGAATTTGTTCTTGAAAATATTCAAATTTTGTAAATAAATTAGTCGAAAAAAAAAATTTTTAAAAAGATGCTTCTGCTCCACGGGTACCACTGCTGATGTTAGAGGGATGCTAGCTGAAAGCAGAGAAATGTCTATTCTTGTTTTATTGACTATGAAAAGGCATTTGTGTGGAATTTATAACAAATTATGGCTAACAGAAAAATGGGAATCAAAGAACACAATTATAAGCAATTCATACCTAGACAAAGACACTGTTACCCAAATGGAGCAAAGGAACACTACATGGTTTCAAATCAGGAAGGATGTGTGCCAGGGATGGAATGTATCCCTTCCCCATACCTCTTCAATCTGTATTCAGGGCAAATAATTCATGACACTGACCTCTATGAAAAGGATGTGGCGTCAGGCTAGGAGGGAGACTCCTGATCAACAACATATGTAATGCAGAAGACACACCTTCCTTGCTCAAAGTGAGGAAAACTTGAAAGGCTTGCTGCAGATCAAGGACTACATCCTTCAGTATGGATTGTATCTCAATATTAAGACAAAAATCTTCACCAATAAGCAACATCATGGTAGATGAAGAAAAGATCAAAGTGGTCAATGATTTCATCTTGCTAGGATCTACAATCAACACCCTTGGTACCAGCAATCAGACGATTAGGAGACATACTGCACTGGGCAAGTCGGCTGTCAGGAATCTCTCCAAAATACTAAAGAGCAATGATGTCAATCTGAAGACTGAAGTGTGCTTGACTCAGACCATGGCCTTTTCAATCACTTGCTATGCATCTGAGAGCCAGACAAAGGAAGAAGGATGATAAAAGAAGAATCGATGCCTTTAAGCTGTAGTTGCTGGAGAAGAGTGCTGAATATATCATGGATTGCAAAAAGAACAAACAGATATGTCGTGGGAAAAGTGCAGCCAGAAGCCAAGTTTCATCTCGCATACTTGGGGCATACTGCTTGGAGAAGCTATTCCTTGGAAGGGGACATCATGCTTGGAAAGGTGGAGGGTCAGGGAGAGAGGAAAACCAGATGGCTAGGCACAGTGGCTGCAGTAATGGGCTCAAGTGTGTCAGCGATGATAAGGATGGCACAGGATAGAAGAGAGCTGTTCGTATGGTCACTATGAGTAGTATTCCATGACTCCTAACAACAACAACAACAATTCTTTGCCAGCTGAGTGACAGAGAGGGACAGATAGGTCAGACTCACCTTCCCTTGTGTAGTGAAAAAAATGGTTTCAAGAGAAGGCAGACAGAACAGCAAGTGGAAGGATGTCACTGAATTGTACATACATCTAGACTGTTGATTTGTATTTGTAGAAACTGCCTATTTGGTGTGTATTCTCTAGATAGTTACAATAACAATTTTTTTTAAAAAAAGTAAAAAAAAGACAAGTGGGAGGGGTAAATCACAAACAGGTGAATTTTACGTCCTCCACATGTGCTTAACAGGTGTGCTGTTTCAACATCTATTTCCTTAGACTTCTGTGTCTCCATATGATGGAACAGGAACAAGCCATGAGAAGGGGCCATGCAGGTCAACATTCACTGATGTAAGACTGTCATATCAAACACTAAGGGTAAAATCAAGTTGTAGAACTCTTAAGAATAAATTGTCTCATTTGAAGAATAAGGGTCGAAAATGAACCTAACCACTGTCCATGGGGGAGCTCTGGTTGTAGTGGTGGGAAGCCAATCCCAAAAGCATGTGGTTCAAATCCACCAGCTCCTCTGCGGGAGAAGGATGGATGGGTAATCTCTGCCATTCAATTTCTTGCCCTGAAAACCTGCTGGAGGGTCAGTTCCAGTTCAATGGCACACACCACCCCCACTGTCCATGAGTATGAAGGGTGGAATCACAAGGAACTCTGGATTTCCCATGTATGTATTTGAACTTGAACCTTGTAGTGTTCATGTATTATATCTGTATTTAGCAAGACTAAAAATACACTAAAATGTTATGACTGTTTTGAAAAATATTTCCATGTTTTAGGAGAAAACATTTATCCATCTCAAGCAAGATCTTAATGTTGTATGAGTACCTTTTCTCCTCAGCAAACAGGCATCATGTGAGATATGGACAGACTACACTGTACTGAGGGCAGTTCTGACGGCCTAGTGGGTAAGGAGCTTTGCTGCCAATCTAAAGACAGGCAGTTCAAACCCACCAGCTGCTCTGCAGAATAAAGATGGACAATCTCCTTCTATGCAATTTACAGTCTCTGAAAACTTGCTGGATGGTCAACCATGAGTTGGTTCCAGCTCAACAGCACATAACAACAAAAGCTAGTAGGGTGGTGGTGGTGGTTATGTGCTGCTGAGCTGAAATTCAAAGCAGCAGGTTTTTGGGGGCTATCAATCATATGGAAGGAGACTGCCCATCTTTCTACCATAGACCAGTTGGTGGATTTGAACCTCCTGGATTTGGGTGTCAGTGCAACTCCTTACCACTAAGCCATCAGATTCCCCTCAATTTGAGTACATATTCTAACCTCATACTGCAATCCTTGCCATTACAGGTGAGATGTAATGTGATGTGCGTGAGTGTGCAGAAGGAGTGTGGGACAGGATGAGGAACTGCAGATCTGTATCTGGGCAAAACCACAGACATGTTAGCAGCCATGCAGAATAGGAAGCAGGGAACCAGGTAAGGCCCTTAAAGCAACATCCAGGTGAACTGGATAGACAGACACATGGAAGAACAACAGCAAAGACAAAATGGACAAGGCTTATCCATGGGTGAGTCGAGGAGAAGGGGGCAAGGTGTGAGTGCAGGGGTCCAAGCTGCCCCTGAGGTTTGGAGCCTGGTGACAGGAAAGTTGGTGAGGCAGAAATAGGGAAGTAAAAAGAAGAAACTTAGGAGGGGCCAGATATCCATGTCAAGCATAGAGCAGGACCTAGACATGGGCAGGAAATTGCCCCTAGGGTGTGGTGACCAGGGTGTTTGGAGACAGCCTTAGACCTGCCGACTAAAAAAGCGGGTGGTTCAAACCCGCCAGCCACACTGAAGAAGAAGGATGAAGCAGTCAGCTTCTGTAGCGATTCACAGCCTGAGGGGTGGACCCAAAGGGGCAGTTCTACTGTGTCCGACAGCCCTGATGTAAGCTGGCACTCACTCGAGGGCAGTGGTTTCAGTTTTTGGAGTTTTAGTGCAGGCAGAGAAGGAGCCAGTGCGGGTCAATACTCCGAGGGAGCAGAGGGGCTGCACCAAGACTCCAAGCTGCAGAAGCCCACGGAGGGGGAAACCTCGGGCAGGAATGCGGGTGTGATGCTGGAGAGACCCCAAATTATTTAGTGCCGCAGGGAATGTTCATAAGGTAACTAATGAGGCATAAAAAGCTGGCTCTAAAGTAACAAAATTTCCCGTTTGACTCCATTTTTTTCCAGAGAGGGGAAAAAAAGATCAAATTTTATTTGTAAATATTTACATGGAATACCCAAACAGTTAAAACTCCATGTAACATGTCCTTTGCTACATCATCCTACTAGAAGAGTCAGCATTAGATTTCTTTTCAATTTTTTTCCTAAAGAAATTGGCTCCTCTTTAAAAAAAAAATCTACATTATTTCAGTTTTTAAACTGTGATCTGAATAAAGGTCTACAAAGAAAATTAATTTTCCATCCAACCATTCACACACATTTTGTTTCATAACATTAAAGAAAAGAGTTACAAGTACATAAACTGCTTTTAGCTAATAATGTCTTGATAACATTAACCACCTGATAAAATTCTGCACAGAAGCTTCCTTCTGCACCATGACATAGTAGTTTTTATTGTGTAACCTAGAAACCTGATAAGACTTGAGCAAAATTGGCTCCAGTTGGCACCCATACCCACCATCAGGCTCAGCTCAACTCTCCCTGCCCCAGCTGCCCATGAGCATATGAGAACCTCATCTACTATGCTTCTCGGAATTGGCACCGGCGCTGAATAACAGTTCTTTCTTAAGGGTTCTGAGGGTAATGGAATTGTTGAAAGGTTGTTGCTGCTGTTGTTAGGTGCCATCAAGTCAAGTATGACTCATAACAATCCTATGAACTACAGATCTGAACCTTGTCCTATCCTGTGCCATCTTGACTATCTCTGATGTACTCAAGCCCATTGCTGTCACTGTGTTAACCCACCTGATTGAGGATTGACTCCATTTTAGTAAACATCCATGTAACCAAACTGAAAAAGAAAATTTCTCAGTGTACATACCAGAATGTTAGCAATGTTTTCTTGTGGTTTCAAAACAAAGGTGATTTCATTCTTGGGGCTTATCTAATCAGTTCCAAATTGCTCTATTGTAAACATATTTTATATCCATTTTTTTTAATAGTCCAAGGAAGTTTTATGGTGGTTTGGGTTTTGTTTTCTTTTTCCTGCTGCAGTGAATTAGCCCTGGCCTGTGCAGGCCCTGGGGCAGCTGGTAGTGTGCATGGAGGGGCCGGAGTAATATGAGGAGTAGCCTGCATGGGGGCCTCAGGAGATGACAAGGCCAAGCAGTGAGAGTCAGTCCTAGTGACAGGAAGTGAAGGAGTACTAGGACCAGGGCAGGAGGCAGGCTGAGGAGAGGTCTGGCTGGGTCAGGGAGGACCAGCATATTAAGAGCCATGAGGGCACAGGCCCCAGACACAGAAGAGAGAAGGTGGGATGGACAACAAGGTCTAGAGGGCAGGAGGGCGTGGGAATCAGAGCTGGAAGAGCGAGGGAAGGCACTCAGGCAGGTCCCAGAGCCAGCTTCTTCTGGCCCAAGCTCCCACCCCAGCAGGCAATTCTCAGGCCAGGGGCCTCCTGCCCGCACTCAAGAGAGCACCAAAGCCAGGGACTCACGCACCTGAGCACGGACTCCACAAACACTCTCAGGGCCTTTATGTGGATCCAGGCAATGAAGGCTTCACTGAAGTTCACCTTGAGCCAGCGCAGCAGGGGGCCCTGTGGAGATAGGGGAACCTCGTCACTTCTTTCTCTTGGGTCTTGACAGAGCAAGCCCTGAACTGAGATGTGCCCAGGAGCCAGCAGAAGAAGCAGAGAGGAAGGGATCCACCAGACATACCTTGAGCGAGGTGAGGCATCGCCTCATCCAAGCCTTGATCGGGACCAGAAGCTTAGCAGCCCAACCACCCAGCACATGCGTGGGGCCACCACAAATCAGGGTGGAGGGCTGGATGGCCCCCTGACCTCGTAGGCTTTCAGCAGGCAGCTAAGAGGCTTCCATCTGACACTGCCCAGTCAGCAAGCCTATCACGGAGACAGCCGGCAGATGGCCCCGTGGGCCCTGGTGTCATCCAACAGCTGCCTCTCAGAGGGTGGCTTCTGAGCTCCACCTCACCTGTCCACATACCTCTGGGCCACACCATGTCATTAGCGCTGGCATGGTCAGTCCCTTGGGGGGAGCTCAGCCGCCAATAAATCTGCTTCCACCTGACACTTTCAACTGCCCACAAAGGTCAGGGGTGAGGGTCCAGCCAGGGCAGTCACAGGAAGAGAGCTGAACTGTCCGACCACCGCCCCCAGCCAGGAGACCCGCTCCGTCACCAGCTGCAGCCACCTCTGGCCAAGGCAGAGGTGCCTTGGCCGACAAGCACCCTTGGGAGTGGCAGGGAGAGTCCAAAGAGGTCCCGCAGATGAAGAGGAAATCATGATTCTAGATTCCTTGAATTTCAGACCTCTAAAGCCGTATGAGATAACAGAAGGTACAGGATGAATTGTCTGAGCAGTTACAGATGCCTGAGCTGGGGAGGGGATGTGAGCCAGGGAACCCCAGGACTCCCAGGGGGTTGCTTACCTCACCCTCGCCCTCACTCTCTCTCTCTCTGTCGGTCTGCCCCGCAGCGAGCCTATCAGGGTTACCTAGCGGGGTTACCTTAACCATGTGGTCCGAGAAGGTAGATGATCCCTTTTTAAGAGCAACACAGGAAGTTTGCTAAAGGCACAGAAATGATTTATTAATCTTTCAGCAAGCATGCATCATAAACAAACAAATAATTCTCATTGCCTGAAAAGCGTAGGAAAGTGAGCATGGGAATTCTGGCCAACCCCCGGGGAGACAGCGTGGTGGCTGGACTAGAAGCTGCTAAGAAAGTAGTCACTGAGGGATGTTAGTCTTGGGGGGGGGGGTCTATATTCTAGAGACAAGTGTCAATCACAGGCAGGGGGTAAGTGCCCACCCTCTCCTCTACCTCGCCATGTCAGAGAGACCCCAGATCCACAGACAGGGGCAACACTAGAAGCAGTTAGTGGAAGTGGTCCCGCTTGGGGAGCCCTCTGTCCAGGTATGGTCAGGATGTCTTTCACTGTGTCCAAGCCCAGAGCCTCCCTGGCATTCACCGTGCACTTACTAAGCATGCTATGTGCAGAAAATTAGTCAGGCATGCTGTTAGGACATTTCAGCCTTTATCATTCTGCCTGTGTAAACGGTGGACAACACAGGAAAATGCCACCTGATGCTCTCAGGTGCACTTACAGACCCAGACCCATGCCACCACATTTAGAGGACAAATAACAAAAAGGATGTAAGATGTGTGGTTGGATGAGCTTCTAAGGGACTGTGGAGGGGGAGAGATTCCCAAGCAGCCTGGGTCAGGGATACCCTGGCTGGCCAGGGCTCTGCTTCATGACACGCAGCAACTGCTTATGAGGAACTCAGATGCCTTGTTTCCCCACCACAACCACCCTGAAAGGTTTCACCAGCACTGAAGCAGGAGATGCAGAAATCTACACCACTTTATAAAAAGCCCAGCTGACAACACGAGAGGAATGTGGCCCAGCTGGCAACACAAGGGGAAGGTGGCTGGTGAAACTCATCCTATTTCCCTGACTCTCAGGGGTCTCAGGTGTGTACAGGCAGCATCTCCTGGGCTGGACACCTGGGAAGCTCCATCTCTCAGGCAAAGACTCTCTTAGGGGTCTCTTGAGGCCAAGATAAAGCAACTAGGGAAAGTCTTAATTAAAGAAAAGTTATCTGATTAATTCATTGGTGATTAGGGTTTCGGGTTAGCTAAAGCTAAGACAGAAAGTGGCTAGGTTTCAAGCTCTTGAGGGTCAGTTTCATTCTATAATGTCGAAGGCCATTTTCCTGTTGCCTCATCGGATCTGTGGCCTCCACTCTGAGCAGCCTGCTCTGGGGACAGGTGTTCCCAAGGCTCCAGCCCCAGGCCTCCCAATTAGTCCCTCTGTCCCACATGGTGCTATCCCACGAAGCCTCGGTGGAGCCTGCAAGATCTGGTTCTGAGGAGCGTTCACCTGGTGAACTCAGGCACGTATACATGCACACATAAAGGTGGAGAGGTGAAAATGTACCTTTGCTCTTGTTTAGGGGAAGGAGAGTCTAAAATTGCTGATAAGAACTGTTATGCTATCAGTTGTCCTTTTCTCCTCAAATGGGCACAGCCAGTCCAAGCAGGTTCTCTAAGAACCCCATCTGTGTAGCTGGTGTTCGCTCTTGATTGACAATTACTTATCTTGGGTCCCTGGGAGAATGGCCCCTGGCTGAGAGGTCAAACTGGACGTGCAGAGCGCCACAGGCCAGCCAGCCAGAACAACAAGATGAGGCCATGACAAACACTCGGCCACACGAAACCCACTCTGAACCTCAAGCATATACTTAGAGCTTTATATTTATACATTGTCTTTCCTCCAAGAAATCTTAAGTGCACTCCACTCTTTCTTCCCTCCTCTCTCTACCAGAGGTTCACTGTGCCCTTGCTGGTGAGGACACACAACAGAGGTTAGAAAATGCTCCTCACAGGTGGCTCCTCCAGTCACCCAGCTTAGACTGGCTCTGTAGTGGGGGACACTGTCCCCACTACACAGAAGGGCAGAAGGACCCTCTCAAGGCCATGCTGTTCATATTTCATAAGCGAGTCTGAATTGATCTCTCTTGAGCTAATCTGCTCTCCTACTTCAAAAGTTTCTGAGTGGCTGCAGTTGGAAGCTGTGCAGGTGAGCACCTACTCTTGGCTGAGAACACAGGAGGCGGTCAATAAAGGTGCTCCTGGTGGAGAATGTCACCTCACTTATAGCCACCCCCCAGAAGCCACACCAGTAAGGACAAGGACTGGGAGCTCGGTGGCGCTCTTCAAGGCCGGGGCTTGAAGGCCCCCACCTTGCACTGCTTAACCTCAAATAAGGGGCAGGCAGAGTCCTTGACCTGAGAAAAAACCAAAACTAAATCTAGTGATTTGAGGTGATTCCAAGTCACATCGACCCTGTAGGACAGAGAACGGCTCACACTGTTTCCAAGGCTGTAAAACTTCAAAGGAGTGACCTGCTTCATCTTTCTCATTCGCTGGTGGGTTGAAACCACTGACCTTGGTGACCACTCGTCAGCAGCAGAATGCCTTAACTATTGGGCTATCAGAGCTCCTTCCCAAGGAAGGTTTCAGTAAGCCATGAACCTCTCAGAGCCTTTATTTCCCTCATCTACAAAATGGGGTTAATAATTCCTTCCCAAGCCCTCAGTGGGAACATTTATGTTAAGAGCTAGGCACAGTGGCTCCTGGTTCAAGCTCAACCCTGACAGTGGGTGTTGCACACCCACTTCCTTGGTGGCCGGTGAGAGCAAACATCATTCAGAGTGTGAGATGAAGGAAGTCAGGACAATGGGGGCTGAGAGTGGGGGGCCATAAAGAAGTCCTCTTGCTGTCCCAGGTAAGTGCTGGGGGTGGGGACCCTTCCCCACATCCTCCATGAAAACCCCACCAACCGCTGTCAGATACTCACATACTGTTGCTTCTTATCAGACAGCAGTCTGGTCATCTCTTCCCTTTCCCTTTTAATTTCTTTTTCATCATAGTAAAATTCACGGACTATGAACCTTCAAACAAGCAGAAAGAGGGTTATATCAGGAAGCTTCCAGCGAGTGGAAACCCCGTGTGTGGGGTAAACCAGCCGCTTGTCGAGGCGCCTGTGCCCTTACTTGTTTTCTTTGGCCTTGGTCTTGAAATCTTCAATCACTTTTCGAAACAGGGTCACAGTGAAGAGGCCACCCTCGTTGTCCTCAGCAATCAGTCTGTGGGAGAAAAACACCTGTTCACAGAACTGATCAACAGGCCCACCACGGTCCAGCGTTTACTGTCCCCATCTGCCGGGTGGCTTATGCTCAGAATCCAGAATGTGTCTCGTTACTTCATAACTCTTGTTTGGTGTTGTCATGCCAATTATGACTCAGAGTGATTCTATGAACAGATCTGAACAGTGCCGGATCCTGAGCCATCTTCATGATCCCTGACATGCTCAAGTCCACTGCTCCAGTCACCGTCTCAATTGCCTAGCTCTGTGGTATTTTTACTCTTGCCATTTCCCATTCTTTCTTGACCCTTCCATTCACTCACCCTCTAGACTAAGTCCTTCAGGACCTCCAGATGAGCTAAATAAAGGTCTCTGACACAGAGAAGGCTTGAGATGGGGAGTCCACAGAGCCCTAGCTCCAACCCATCTCAGTGTGAGAGTCTGGCAGGCTGCTCCTGGCCCTGAGCCATCCTATGCATGATGGGGTGTCCAGCTCTCACATGCTGTGATCACAGGAAGCAAGGATGATTTCTAGTTGTTGGAAACCATTCCAACATCCACTGCACTTTCAATGAAACAATATACCAATTGAACAGAGCCTCCGTGGTGCCCCTCAACACAGACTACGGTGCCCACTGTTCCTGGAGAGGTTTTCCCATTGCTCTTGGGAGTTGCTGGGGTTCGTGATTTACATGTCTTTGAGCCCTGCTGGTAACCTTGTTAAGTAGGAAGTCTTGTATACAGCACAGTTCTCTCCTGGGCATGCTGGCTGGTCACACCCATAGAATCTGCACCCCCAAAACTGCAGAGACCCCTTGAGGGTCACCTTTTCAGGGCTCGCTGGTCCCCTCTGCCAAGTAAGAGGACTAGAGCCTGGGGCCCCTGGACAAGGGACAGTAGTTCCAGATAACAAAAGAGCAAGCGGGGGAGAACAAGTACTCTTCACGCACCAGCTCCTGAGCCCCTGGAGATGCCCTCCTCCCCCTGCAGATGTGCCTGTCCTGGCTCATTGCTCCAGCCGCCCCCTGAGACCTCAGGCTGTGGCTGTCCTGTTCTCTGCATCCTTCCACGAAGCTCCTGATTACTATCTGCTCAGAGCTAGGAACCCCAGGAGAACTCACTTTTTTGAGCAGGCACCCTGGGGCAGAAGCCTAAGGCACAGGTGGGTGGAGGCAGGCCTGCGCCCAGCTTTGAATTCTCTGTGTGTGTCCTGGGTAGGGGAATGGGCAGGGACTGCATGGAGATCCAGTTTAAAAGTTTATTTTTTTTTTCAGTACAAGTATGAAAATATATTAAGGTCTGTAAAGTGAACATGTCTCAATCCACATTGAAGGCTCCAGTCCTTGACCTTCTGCAGCAAGAGCTTCAGGTCCTCCTCAGTTTTACCAAGCAGGGTTGTGTCATCTGCATAATGCATAAATCTTCCTCCAATCCTCATGCCACACTTCTCCTCATACAGCTCAGCCTCCTGGATAATCTGTTCCGCATATAGATTGAAAAGGTATGGAGATAGGACACATCCCTGGCGTACACCCTTCCCAATTTTGAACTAGTGTTTCCTTGCTCTGATGACTGCCTCCTGGTCCAAGTGTAGGTTTTGTCTTAGCACGATCAAGTGTTCTGGGATTCCCATTCTTCTCAGAGTCAGTCACAGTTTGTTGTTATCCACACAGTCAAATGTCTTTGCATAATCAATGAAACACAGCCTTCAATATGGATTGAGGCTCAAGATCAAGAAAAAAAGGATTCTCACCACTGGGATGATTGGCAGCCTCATGATAGATGGTGAAGAGATTGAGACTGTTCACAGCTTGAGTTTGCTTGGCTCCACAATCAACAATCTTGGCACCAGCAGCCAGGAAATGAAAAGATGTATTGAAATGGGAAAGTCTGCTGTGAGAGACCTCTCCAAAGAACTGAAGAGCAATGATATCAGTCTGGAGACTAAAGTGCACCTGATACAGGCCATGAATTACTTGTCATACACCAGAGAGCTGGACAATGATTAGGGAGGATAGAAGGAGAACTAATGCCTTTGAGCTGTGGTGCTGGAGAAGAGTGCTGAATACACCATGGACTGATAAGAAAATAAAAAGGTTCATCCAAGAGAGGGTTAAATCAGGCTGCTCCCTGGAGGCAATGATTCTGAAGCTTCATCTGACATACACTGGACATGCTGCAAGGAGGGAACAGTCCTTGGAGAAGGACGTCATGCTTGAGAGATTGGAGGGACAGTGCAGGAGAGGATTCAGTGTCTGGGGTAATTGGGGTAGGCGTGTTAGAGACAGATTGGCACAGAACAGAGCAGGACTTAGGGCTGTTGTACATAGGGTCACTATGAGTCGCAGGAAACTCTACAGCACATAACAACAACAAAGTGAACAATAATACCAATGATGAATGTTCTCCTCAGAACAACGAGTGAAAGAAGATGGTACAAAAAGAAAGTTCAGAAAGCAGGAAGGGCCAAGAAAGATGGACAAATGGAAATGGGAGCCCAGGCAGGAAAGGGGAGAGTGCTTTTACCTAGACAGGACTGCAACTAACGCCACACATCAAATGGATACTAAACTGTTTAACAGGAAACAAACAGTCTTTGAAAAGAGCTCTGGTGGCCAAGGGATAAGGAGGTTCACTGCCAACCCAAAGGCCGGCGTGGCAGATCGAATCCACCAGCTGCTCTGAAGGAGAAAGATGAGCAATTTCCTCCTGTGTGGTTTAGATTCTCGGAAAATCCAGTGGAGGGTCAGGCACTTAACAACAGCGGGTCTTGTACACTTTCATCTAAACCACAATAAATGTTGTTGTTAAGTGCCGTCGAGTCACAGGTGACTTATAGCGACCCTATGAAGGAGAGTCCTCAACGCTTGGGTGTCTTTCATCCTCTCTCCAGGTTCATAGGGTTTCTGGAGGCAAGCTATTACAGAAGTGGATGCCATTCCTCCTTCCACGCTTGTTTTAATTTGGGGAGCTCCACCCCACTCTCTGTCCACACTGGGTAACCAACCATTAACACATTTGACACATCAGTGTCACAGTGTTCAGCCTCACAGCAACCACAAGTGACCGCTGTACAGGAAGTGGACACACCAGGGCTAGCGACCTAGAGGATAAATAAATAGGTTTTTAAAATATTAAGAATTTCTCTGTAACAACAGCATAAAGCATCCAGATGACACAGTGTCTGACTGCTAACCCAAAGGCTAGCAGTTCAAATCCATAGAGCAGCTCTGTGAGAGAATGGCCTGGTTGGTGATTAGCTTCTGGGAAGATTCATTTACTCACTTGCCTCAAGTTGATTCTGCCTCAGCAACCTTCCACTGAGTTCTGAAGCTGTAAACTATTATAGAAGGAGAATGATGTCCACCTTCCTTCCTCAAAGTGCTTGGTGAATTTGAACCACAGATCTTACAGTCAGCAGCCTGGCATTTTATGTACTAAGCCAGGGGGAGGGGGAAAGTTTAGAGCCTAGAAAACCTTATAAAGATATGAATCTGATCTGATTCCACGGAAGCCAGCAAAGGTGGCCCAACTGCATCTCCTTCCCTTTCTGCCCCGGAAGTTGCCACAATCCTGAGCAGGGTGGGAGGGGTTTTTTTTGGTTTTTTGGGGGTATTTTTTTTTTAACTTTCTATTATAAACTGAGTGAAAATTGATAGAACAAATTGTTTTTCCATTCAACAATTCATGCACTTAACATGCCATTACATTATTTACAATCCCCACATTTTAACAGCACACTTCCCATTACCTCCCTACGTTTCTCAATTTTCAGCTGTCCATCTGTCCTCTCCCTTCATGCCTTCTGAGCTTTACTCCTGGGATGATACTGCCCTTTCAATTATTTGAGTGATTGTTCAAGGAGTGTGCTTCTCCCCAGTGTTTTTAATCACTATATAGGCCCGTCCATTGTTTGGTTGGTAGTTGAGTCAGTGGGGTGATTTCATTCCTGAAACATGACTCAGGATCATTTGGCATCTTGGAGGTTCCACTACTGTCTTCTAGACCACCAAGACTGGTCTTGATGATGACTTTTGAGTTTTGTTCTACATTCTTCTCTTGTTTTATCAGGGACTTTCTGAACAGTTAGCAATAGTTCATAGGGCACTGTCTAATTCTTCTGGTCTCAGGATAGTGGAGAATAAAGTTCATGTGGTTTATTATCTGGACTAATAGAATCTGTGATATTCTTCACTCTTCTCTGCTTTGGACAGTGAAAGGCCAATAGCTGCAGCTTTTAATATTCAAATCACTACTCACCAAACTAGAATATAAAGCATTACCTTTGCAGAGTATGGTATGCCAGACGACATTAAGGTCTCTTGAGACTATAATCCTGAGGGAGCAAGGCATTTCTCATTCACATCCTACTTATAAAATCCTCTGGTACTCCTTTGCGTGTCTAAGCTACTTAGCATTGACTTCTGTCTACATTTGGACTTTGAATATGTAACATAAGTCCAAACCCCTTTATCTGTGGTGATAGTCTCATTGGGAATGGGTAGTCTTCGTGTGAATGAGGCAATCTCTTATGAGATACAAAAGAGATTAAACAAACACATAAACAAGCAAAGGAAGAGAAGAAGACAAACTGCATGAAGATGCCCCAGGAGCATCTTGAAATCAAGGAGAAGTTAAAAAGAAAATAAGTCCTTCTCCCAGAGCTAATAAAGAGAGAAAGCCATCTCCTAACACTGGTATCCTGAATTTGGGCTATAAGCCTCCTGGTAGAGAACTCTGGTGGTCTGTTTGTGAAGAGTTGTGCTGCCAACTCACAGACACACGGTTTGAATCCACCAGCTACTTTGCATGAGAGTGATGGGCAATCCGCTCCTGTCTGATTTACAGCCTCTGAAAACCCACTGGTGGATTATCTACATGTCAGTTCTGACCAAATGGCACATAGCAAGCTGTCTGTGTGAAAAGAAACTGAAAGTTACACATTTGTGGCAGAGGCTCTGGTCAGGCTCTCTGAGGCGGGGAAGAATCAGAGTCCAAGCCTGAGGAATTACAGAGTGGGCGCAGCCCCAGCACTGGGGCTGTAGGCACACTGAGGAGATCTGTCAGCTTGCAGCGCTGCGGGTGGCTTCCCAGGGGAGGGTCAAGGAAGATGAGATCTGATAGACAACGGGGTTTAGCATGTGGATAAGCTGTGTCACAGAAGAGATGCCATGTTTGGTGGTGGGACCTTCTGTTCCCTGCCACGCTCAAGTCACTCACACACGCTCCCCTTGGGCACCTAGAGCAAAGTTTGAGTATCACTTACTTGGTCGACCGAGGCACCACCATGTCCGAGAGGGATTCATAGGTTTTTTGCCACTGCGTGTACTTTGGTCTGTAAGAACATACAAAATAAGTCAGTGAATTCTGCAGAAGCAGCTCTTCGATATCCAAGCATTTGGGAAGTTTTACATATACCTAGTCTACCAAAGAATTTGTGGTGAGCAGAGCTGGGACAAGAGAAATCCCCATTCTCTCAGGTCTGCCACAGGCATAGGGGACTTGCTGCCTACCATTTCCTGGGCCCCACGTGCTGTGAGGGCCTCAGGACTCCCATGAAGAGAGGAGGGCTCTACAAGAGGAGCTTAGCCACAAACATCTGCTTAGAGGCCTGGCACTCAGAAGCTTTCAAATCCTGGCCCTGAGTGACCCTGGCAAGTGAGTTGTCCTCTCTAGCCTCATAACAATGCAAATAACAATATACCTCATAGGGTGGTTGTGAGAATGACACGGGATAATTGTCTACAGTCAGCACATAGCAGGTGCCCAATAAGTTATGTCATCCCTGCTGTCCCCACAGTGCACCGTCGGGCTCCTACCCTGACAGTTACCACGTGGAGGCCACTGTGCAGACTGTCTGCTTCCTTGAGAGCAAACACAAGAGACTTTTCTGCCCTATGCTTGTCTTCCCAGCTCAGAACCAGGCACCAAGGAGAAGATGGCTGATGGCCCTGGGGCACCCAATACAGGCCCAGATACCATACACCCCACTTTCTATCTCCCTTACTTGGGAACAATGACCAGGAGTGTGATGAGATATTCAGAATCCAGCACAAAGTCGTCTTTGTTCACAATATCGCAGAGTGTCCGAGTGAAGAGGTTGCCCCTGAAATCCATTTGAAACAAATAAGGTTTATGACAAGCATAAAGCAAGCATGGACTGGTGTTTGCAGGCCCCCAGGCCTACCCACAACACACAGAAGTGACAGAGACAGCAGAGACAGCTCAGGAATGTTCCTAGGGAGAAACAGGGGCACCATGGGAGCTCAAGCGTAGAATACAGTGAGAGGCCTTGGGACTGGCTCATTAATGCCTATGAGCCCCTGGGCTCCTGGGCTCTGGCTCCCTTCTCTTTGCTGTTTCTGAGCTGTCAGGGTGATGCCTCCTCCCCTCCAGGGGTAAACCAGCAGGTCTTTGAGTATTATCACCAGTTACCAGAGGGGCTCCCGAATCCAGCACCTCAGTGACCTGCTGTACCCCCACATAAGCTTGGTTACCAACTCCTGGAGAGGACGCTGGGTGGCAGGTAGCTTAAGTTGCTCAAATGTCAACAAGGCAGCTGACTCGGGAAGCCACTCAGCCTTAGGAACAGAGGTAGGCCCAGATCTATCTCTGTTTCACTTTACAGGCGTTCAGATCCAGCAGCCCGGGGAGCACTCACCTGAAATGGCTTTTAGGTACTCAGTGGAAATGGGTGCATCAAGGCCAGGGTATTAGTGCACAGGTCAAGGATGCAGCGCTAGCAAATGAGTCAGGTACAATAAGCAAGACTGTGCGTAGCAGCATTAGCACACAGGCTGCGTGGCTAGCCACGGCTGTGGGATTAACACACAGTGCTTCCCTATTAAATTGGCCCTCCGCCAAGGCCGAAGCTTTAGAGGCAAGGGTAAAATACCCTCTGACAATGTGCCAAGGAGCCTAGCTCCTATCCACGCTTGCATGACCGGCTAAATGGCTGTGGGCAGATTCCCTTAGGTCTCTCTATACAGACTGTGTGTTTGTGTGCGCCTTTCCACCCCAGTGGAAAGTCCTGTGGTTAGATGCTGCTGAGCTGACTACAACTCTTAGCGACCCTCTGATCAATACCCTGCACCATCCTCGTGATCTCTGCAACGCTCAGTCTCTGCTGGAGGTCCTCCTCCTACTCTACCTTTCCCAGCATCATGTCTGTTTCTAAAGACATGTCCAATGTCTTGACAATATGTCTGATGTATGTGACACACTTTGCAAAGTATCTTGCACTCTTAGACCTGTCTCTGAATTCTCACAACCTGGAGCAAAGAAGACTTCCGATAACCATTTGCTGAATGAGTAAACTTGAGCCCTGTAAAAGCAGAAATTAACTAGTACTCTGATTCAGCTATTTAGGGCCTAGTATAAAGCCTAAGGGCATGTTGCTGCTGTTGTGTGCAGGCAAGCTGTCCCTCCAGTGGGTTTTCAAAAGCAGTAAATCACATGGGAGGAGACAGCCCGTTCTTCTCCAGCAGAATAGCTGGTAGATTTGAACCGCATGCCTTTGGGATTGCACCATAGATTCTGGGCATGTTGTTGTTGTTATGTGCCATTGAGTCACTTGCGACTCTTAGTGACCCTATGTACAACAGCCCTAAACTCTGATTCTGGGCATAGTACGTGCTTAATAAACACTTACTTACCAAAAGTAGTAATAGGAGAGGAATGACTGTTTTGACCCTCTTGGTAGCCCTACTCCTTTCCTCAGTATTGGAGCTTTGGTGCCTAATATATGTGGGGTTGCTAACCAAAAGTCCAGTGGTTCAAATCCACCAGCTGCTCCATGGGAGGAAGATGATTTACAGCTTCAAAAACCCAATGGAGAGTCACAAATGACTTGATGGCAATGGTTGGGTTGATTTTTTTTTTTCATGATTTACTCGATGGCACATAACAACAACATGATTTACTCAGTATGTGTGTATTAATAAATCAGTGTTATTGTGAACGAATGAATGAACTTCTTCACTAACTGATTCAGATGTTTGCAAAGGTCCCAACCAATTCTCAAAATGGTATACAATTTGATGGAGAAATGAGTGCACGGGTAGCCCAGTGGCTCAATGGCTCCATGTCCACCAGCTCAAAGCCTTTATTGATCTAAGGTAGAAGGCTGGAGAGAGACTCTCAACAAGATGGAATGACGCAGTGATAAGGGGCTTGAACAAGTCACAGATGATCAGGATGACACAGAAAAGGACGAGGCTCTGATCTGTTGTTCACAGGGTCATTATGAGTCATAGATGGCTCGATGGCACCTAATAACAACAACTACCGCTAGCACCCTGCCGTCTCCCATTTGCCCTACCCTCCAAGGTGGAGTAGGCTCACAGAGGAGACAAAACTCAACATCTATTTTCCCCCTCTTTGATTTCAATTGTTCCATTGTGAGAGGAGATGGCCAGTTGTGGGCATCTTTGGACCACTCCCTCTGGAGGGTCGCTCCAGACTGAGTCTGGGGAGATAGTGGGCATTATCCATGGTAAACTCTGTCCTGCTCAGGTCCAACCTCCAGCCACCTTAGGAGGATCTCACCTGGCTTCTTCTCACACATTTCCAACAATAAGATGCTAACTACCTTCCAGGTGGTCACTGCCACCATGACACTGAGTTTATACCTTCCTGCCAGTTCTTGTCACCATCCAGGTGACTCATTCTGGCTGCTGGGCCTCACAAAGCAGTCTGTTCTCTTTCCTGTATGGTGGTCCTCCGGGCATGTCTCAAAACTCAAACTCCTCACCATCGAGTCAGATCTGACTCTCCGCTGACCCTCCAGGGAGTTTCAGAGGCTGTGAATCACACGGGAGGAGACTACCGTCTTTTCTCATGCAAAGCAACTGGTAGATTCGAACTATGTGCCTTTGGGTTGGCAGCACAACTCCTCACTCACCCAGAGCTCTCTAAACATGGCACTTATGCACTGAAATGTCTCTGCTCTTGACTACAAAAAAATTTCATTGTCTTCTGCTGCTTTTCCCAAGGGACAATACATTCTGGCATTCCTTTGCCTTATGTCTCCATAGGAGTAAGAGCCTGGAACACAGAACAGGTACTCTGATGAGCCAAGGAGGGCATGTGAGAGGCAAAAGTGTGGTGTGCTGAGAAGCAGCACCCCTATTTCTCTTGGGGAACATGTGGAAGGCACTCCTCCCAGGCTGCCCAGATCCTCTCTGAGTCTGCAGATCTTGGAGGGGGGGTTGGGCAGGAAAGCTGTCAGCACACTGTCATTCTTCCACACGGACAAAGTGACCCCGAGGCGAGGACACAGACCCGCTGGGGCTGGATACTCACATTGACTTCTTCTCCAGGTTCTCCAGCTTGGTCTTCAGAGTGTTGTAAGTGGCCGTTCGGGATTTCAGATCTGTCTCAATTTGCACTAATTGCTACAGATGTAAAATTAAGAGACTCTAGTGAACTGGGGTATGTGAGATATTGTAGAATGTTTCAAAACAAGGCACAAATTACTCAGGACACACTTAATAAAAGTAAGAGATCCTTTCCATTTGTCACGGGATGGCTTATGCGTCTTTCTCCTTGACTCTCCTGACATCCCAGTGCTTGACTCTGACAGTAAACCTGTGGACAGGCAGGGAGAGGAGTAATATCCTCTTTACAGATACTGAGACCCAAATGGTTTTTCCAAGGTCCCACAAAGAGTCAAATCCTCTAACTCCAACCCATTCCACAAAGTGTGAGCAGTACTATGGGCCTTCCACATCCAGCACTCTCAGGCCCTTCCGGAGCACAACCCACGCAGAAGCAGAAACTGTGATTCTGTGGAGTCCACTCCGGCTCCGTCCTGCCGAGGTGGCTGTGGCCACGTTCAGCCCATGCCCTGCAGCAGCCTCAGGGTCTTTTCAACCTGAGGCCAGGTTACCCTTTTGATGTTTCAAGAGGGATCCCTTGTTCTAAGCTCCAGGTTTTAGGGAGTAAGTCCCAAATCTTCCTTCTATAGGTAGGAAGAAACAGGGAGATGTGGAATAAAGAAATGGTAACTAACACTGCTGGGACTCAGATTCTCCATCTGCTGAACATAGGTGAGAACAGAAGGGGCTACAGAAATGTTACCAAAAGGGAAAGGAAAATAGAGATCTGGTTCTTGAAGCCCATTCAGTAGATGCTAGCTGAGGACTGCTGCAAATGAGCATGTGAGGTCAGTGACGCCAGCAACGCAATGCCACAGCTGTGTGCTGAGTACTGCTAGTAAGATAATAAACCACCAGCAGCCCCTGCCCTCTAGGGACTTACATGTTAATAGCAGAATCCATTCATAAAGAATGTTAAAGTATAGTAAAAATGAAATAGTGTGCAACTACAAATAATGCTAGACTTAAATCTGCAGAAACTCAGTGCCGATTATGTATGTTTCTTCCTAACTCATCAATTCCATGTTCACTAGGATGGAAATGTTCACACCACAGAAAGCAACAAAAGTAAGATCTTTTTGTGAAAGAGCTGGTCTCCCAGAATGCCTGTCAATACGAGACTACCTCAAGAAGCATTATATAAAACAAAAATCAGATGAACCTAATTCAGGCCATGGCCTTGTCAATCATTTGCTATGCATCTGAAAGCTGGGCAGTGAATGAGGGTGACAGAAGGAGAGTAGATGCCTTTGAGCTGAAGTGTTGGAGAAGAGTACGCAATACCTCAAGAACTGCCAAAAAAACAAATAGTTACGTTTTGGAAAAAGTGGAGCCAGAGTGCTCCTTGGAGGCAAAGACGACAAAGCTTTGTTTCACATAGTTTTGGCATGTTGCTGGGAAAGGCTAGTCTTTATAAAAAGACATCATGCTTAGAAAGATTGGGAGTAGGTGAAAAAGAGGAAGATCCTTAACATGTTGCCGCAAAAGACGGCAAATGTGTTTCTAAGCACGGTCATCAATTTTAAACGTGTTAACAAGACGGAGTGACACTGTGACCACAGCAATGGCCTCCAGTATGTCAGATATGATGAGGATGGCGCGGGATGGGACAGGGTCATATCTGTTGTTCACAGGGTCTCAACTTGATGGCACCTAACAAAAAAACTGTTCTTGAGTCCGATTTTGACTCTGAAAACAGTCCACTGTGTTTTCAAGGCTACATATCTCCATAGCTTATACTAGATATTGCCCTTCTATCTCCTCCGAGGTGGATTCAAACTGATGCCAACCTTTTGGTGAACAGCCCGATACACTGTGTACTACACCACCAACACTCCTTACAGTTGCATATAAAAAATAAAAAAATAAAATCCTTGCTGAAGAGTCAGAACTGACTCCTAGCTGATCCTCCATCAGGTTTTCCATCCTGTAAATGACCCAGGAGAAGATGGTCTATCTTTCTCCTAGGAGTTGCTGTTGGGTTCAAACAGCCAGTGTGGTATGGCCTTTGCATAAGCAGTGCAACTCCCTCAGACTACCCGCCAGCAGTCACTACACTGCATACTGATACACAGACACGGTCTCTCTAGGAGCTCTGGCAGCGAAGTCTATAGAAGCTGCACTGCCACCCATGCCTCCCGGCTGTTCAAATCCACTAGCTGCTCAGAAAGAAAAGATACCCAATCTCATACTTGTGATTGACATCCTCTGAAAACCCACTCGGAGGTCATCTATGAGTTCTGGCTCACCAGCATTAACTTTTCTTTGATATATGTTTTATGTACATAAGTATATACACACAGATCATTCCAATTACATATGTATTGACATAGATACACTTCAAACATACACATATGGGTTGCCCTTAAGGAAAGTAAAGAAATGGAGGTGGAGTTGATGACCAGGTTAACATTTCTTATCTTTATGATAGGCTTACTTTAAATAATATTTATAAATCTGTATTTTACCATTTCTTGAACTTTTTACTTTGAAATGTATTACAGATTCATAGAAATTGTAAGAAAAAAACCCATAAAGTTCTCCTGTGCCCTTCATCCAGTGTCTACCCATGGTAATATCTTACACAGGTATGGTGTAAGTTCAGAAACAAAAAAAGGGCATAATTTACAGATTTTTATCTTTAAAATAATATTTCTATTTTGGGGCTTTTAAAAAACAAAACAGCCAAAAATATCAATACATTGTCCTCATTTTTCTGATTGTCCTACAGCAATGAAAAAATGTGGCCAGGTATTTGGAACTCAGTAAAGCAGTGGAATGAACCAACTGGGAAACCAAATGAATGTAAATTCCAAATCTTACCAGTTCTCTGACCTGGTGTAAATGCCTTATTTTTCTTGAGCCCTGGAGATGCCAGATTATGATTGGGCTTCATCCCTAAACTTGTTTTACAGTGTAATATCCACATAAATAGGAACAGTTAGGGATGGTGTATGTATAACTAACATCAAGTGTTTGTCATAGTCCATAGAATTACCTGTCCATGCATAAAAACATATTCAAGACAGTAAAGATAGACTAAGACATCTTTAACATAATGCTACACCAATAATAATAATGTCTTGATGCATATTGCAAAGCTGCATTCATTTGTTACTGACAATTGTATGCACCTCACATTGTTAATATGATGAGCTTTGCAGGGGCTGGTATTGGTTCTTACTCAAAACAATGAATATGTAAACTGGGCATCTGTAACCTGGAGATCACCTGTATTACAGAATTGGGAGACTAAACACAAAAGCCAAGAGCCAAAGTCATTTCGATTGAGTTGGAACCGTCTCATAGCTCTATTTTCTGTGACTGTAAGACTGTCCATCTTTCTTGCTTGGAAAGGCTGATGGATTCAAACCACCAAAGAGGTGGACTCTGAGTTGGCAGTGCAACTCCCTTCAGACTATGCCATGGGAGCTCCCTAAGGTACCAAAGTAAATGCAAAATAATTCTGAGTCCTTTCCCTCACTAGGCCCAACTCCTCAAGGAGCTATGCCATTTACCTCCACAGTTTCCAGCAGGGGGACAGTACTTGAGTGATGGGTGATGTTTAAAAGACATTTGCTTAAGAGACCCAAACTCTAATGGACTATATACATGTGTAAGAGTGTGTAGAAGCCGGTCTAAGACCAGATTGTCTGCAGCTGGCCAACAAATCAGTATATCTGTACTGGGCACTACAGTCATCAGGGCTGTTAACCAAGTCTTTCCAGCTGTGCGCCCTCAAGCCACAGCACTTGATTATGGGGCCTACAACAGAAGGCAGGTATGCTGGGCACAGCCTTTGTGAGCCAGTGATAAAACCCTCTCCTGTACCAGCCAGGGATGGGTTAGGTGGTGGAGACACTGTCAGCTAATACTCCTACCAGAAAGTCCACACAAAGCAGACCACTCCTATCCCTCACCAACCACTGGAACACACACTGCATTGTTATGCCTATGAAATCTGGGGCTTTTCTGAACCCTAATCTGAGCTGCGGTGACTGACACCAGCCTTGGGCTGGGCTCCCCTTGCCAGGTACCATGCATGGCCAGATGGGAGCCCCTGGGATGAGTCAGAACATCCTCTGACTGGGGTCCTCCCACCACTACAAACAATAGCCTCATACTCCTGCTCAAGAGAGGCAAGTGTGGCTCAGCCCAGGTCTGCCACAATCTGTGTGCAAGGGGCAGCTTGGGCCTCCAGCTCCTCTTCTGCAAACAAGGATTATTAGCTCTGCCAGCCAACTCCAGGTTGTTTTGGGAATGTGAAGGCCTCACCCCTGAGTGCTCTCTGCACACTGCAAACCCTGTCATCTCAAGCTCTTCCCAGGTGTGGCAGGCAAAGCACAGACATCCAGCAAAGACTTCTCAGAACGCCTGGAGAAGTGAGAGAGCTGCCGCCTTTGGGTCCACCACTGAAGGAACTGAGTTCCGAGTTCCCTTCTCAGAGTTTTGATAGGCTATCTCTAGTGAGCTGTTTGAGATCTTCTGTTTGGAGAACAAGGCCAGACTCAGGACTAGGGTGTCTCACAAGCTCATTCCAAGTGCTGGAAGGAGTGAGGAAGCCAGACCCTGCTGGAGCCTCTGCCCATCAATGCCCTCCACAGGGCAAGTTCTCAGCCTACAAGCTGTATTCCCCAGTGCCCTGCACTCAGATCCCAGTCACAATACTTAAAAAGCTGTATTCTTGGGATATGCCATCACCTCCCAGCCCGCTTCCTCAACTGAAAATGAAGGAAAATGATAGGAAGATGTGCTATGTGTACCAGCTCAGCACACCATCAGGACTATCACAGCTGGGCCCTCCACCCACCTTGCCTCCGCTTCTCCAGCCACTTGCTGGGTCCACTGAGTTGGAAAGGTTGAAGCCCCCCACCCCAATCTCTACTGAGTCCCTACTCTCAGGCAACTCCCTGAATGCACTCCAGGACTCTCATCCCCGAGGTCAGACAGGCATCCCCGGAAGGGCCTTGCTGGGCAGCGCTTTCCTGGGTGGACTCAGCCAGCCACACTGACCGCCCTTGTCTGGGCTGTTTCTAGTTAAGCGGTGGCAGTGTGAGGTGTGCAACACGCTGGGAAAGCCAGATCCGGGCAGCCTGTCCTTGAAGGGCCTTCCAGAATCACTGCCTGATTGTCCCAGAGGCCTTGGTGATGTAAGCTGTACCCTGGGGAGCCCCACCCAGATTCCCTAAACCGCCCAGCTCCACCCCAGTTCCCAGAGAGGCAGGCTAGGAGCACCTGACTCTCAGACACAAATAGAGCTGTGGAGAGATGGATCCCAGAGGCCCATCTCCTTTCCACTGACCCACCCATCAAGCTGAGAACAGGAAGGCTTTGTTCCAGGCACAGGACAGAGTCTCACCCAACCACTACAAGCTTGCCTGCTTGACGTTTAGAGGAGCTCAGTAAACTGTGGCAGGAAAGGGGTCGGGGGAGGGGGGGAGAGGGGAGAAGGCAGACATAAATGATCAACGTGAATCTCAGACCTTTCTTTAGAGCTCACTTGCCATCAGCACAAACTGAAGTCAAGCTCGCGGATAGATAACCCAAAAGGGTCTTCTAAAGGTTGGGCATCATTTTTCTTCCACTCCTTGCCAACACACAGGAATTGCTGGGGTGCCACTTACTGCCCTCACTACTGTCAAAGGAAGCTCAAATGAGGTCCTGAGGAATGAAAATCATAACGCCGATGTCTCCCAATAAGTTGAGGGTCCGGGAACTACTGTTCAAAGTGCCAGAGGAGACTCCAGCCAAGCTTTCTACTAAAGCAAATAGTTTCTCTCATGTCAATAATCCCCTGAGAGGGACAGTGTCAGGTTCTTAAGAGTAGATCACTCATTCATTCGCTCACTTCCTGCTGTCAGGGCCACCTCATAATGGCCCTCCAGCAGCTTTCTGAGGCTGTAAATCTCAACAGAAGGAGGCTGTCTTTCTCCCGCAGTCACTGGAAGATTCCAGTGACTGGAGATCTAGAGCCTCTGGGTTAACAGCAAGACTCTCCAGGAACTATATCACTAGAACTGCCTTAGGAGTAAGTAAGGGAAGAAAATAAAGAAACTATTGACAGACCAGGCAAGTTCCATTTCTAGAACCCATATCAGAGCCAGACAATGCCCAGCTACCACTGCTGAATGCGCAGAATGAGATCACACACAATAGGAGGTCTCTGGTGAGAATGAGAGAAAAAAAGGGATCAAACATAGAAGTTTTAAAAAGACTGGTGAAGCCCCCTAAGGTTATGGCCCTTAATCACTCTTCAAACTTGGAACAGAAATCATCCTGTGACTGAACTAGTCAAACAATACCTAGGCCTGTGAGGTGATCAATAGCACCTGGAAGGAATGCAGCCCTGAGAACAATCAGCCACAGAAAGCCGAAAGGGCAGGGAGAGCAGAGAAGGGCGAGTGGAACTCGGGAACAGGTGGGGACTCCGATCACTACCACAACAGAAAACATATGAACTGGTGGATGGAAAAGCCAGTATGCTCTTCAAACATTCACCCAATCACAATAAAAGGGTTTTTTAAAAAAAGACAGATGAATGTGAATGAAATCCAAAGTCTCTGTAAAATAATTTTTTTTTAAAAAAAGAAAACAAACAAAGATAGATGAGGACTGGAGTTGAGTTTCTTTATCAGAATTTGTTGGGGTTTTTTTAAATTAATGATTTTTAAA
>NW_006400311.1:158745-207017 GCF_000299155.1 Elephantulus edwardii
CATATTCTTTCCATTTAATTTCCCCCTCATTCATTCATTGTTGCACATTTTCACCATGCCCACCTCTCTCCCCCAGTTCATTTTTCTCTTTGAAAGGAAAAATAAATTCTTTCATTGTTATACAATCCCTGCCCCCGCAAATCCACAGTCCATTTTACTACATATTTCTTTTTCTGGAATCTTATCATGAAAAGAATACCTAATCCTATATTCCCTTTAAACAGTTCTCTCCCTCATCTGTTTCAATGCAGTAAACACTGTTTATCCCCTCTTTTTTTAGGTTCTCCCCCAACCCCAATGTCAGTCCCGTTTTACAACAGTGGCACTATGCAGTATTTGTCCTTTTGTGACTGAGATATTTCAACACAATGTCCTCCAGGGTCACCCATTTTGTATACTATTTCATGAGTTACATTCAAAGTTGAAAGACTGGACACTAGGGTCCAGGTTCTGAACATCTATCTGTAGCTCAGATACCACTACCCACCCTCCAGACAACACACAGGCTGCACTGTTTCTAAGATGGTTATGTGACCTAAGGAAGCATGGGAGATTCCCAAGTAAGGTCACTGTCTTTCCCCAGGACATGAGAGGGGGCCACACCTCAGAAATCCACCTGGAAGTACGGCTGAAGCAGAGCCGGGACATGGTAGTAAGAGCTTCAGTCCTCCCAGGGACCCTTAGAGAGACCAGCTCCCATACCAACAGCCTGTGGCACCTGGGTCAGCCCCTCTCTGCTCTAGCAGAGTTTAAAATGTCACAGGGATCCATCTCCTACAGGGTTATGGATTTAATTGTGTCCTCTAAAATATGTGCTGTGAATCCCAACTAGTTTCTATACCTGCCCATCTAGGCTCATTTGGGAATAGTTTTCTTTGTTACATTCATGAGACCATTGATGCTTTAAGCCAATCACTTTGGGAATATAAAAAAGGACAGGCGAGCACATAAGAAAGCAAGCAAAGGCAGGAGAGATGGCTGCCACCTGGGGATATCCAAGGAACAGAGAATGATTGACAATCTGATGCTAGGTTGCTTCCCAGAGCAAACAGAGAGCCTTCCCCCACACTGGCGCACTGAACTGAGTGAGACTTGTAGCCATAAAAGTGTGAAAAAAACAAAACAACTAAGAGATATCATCTCACCCCAGCAACAATAGAAAGTTCAACAGGGAAGTAAACAACAAATGCTGGTGAGGCTGTGGGGAGCATGGAATTTTAAACACTGCTGGTTGGAATGCAAAATGGTACAATCACTGTGTAAGGTGTTCTGGCACTTTCTCAGATTTGACCCAGAAATTCCACTGCTGGAAATGTACCCTAAAGAAACCAGAGCCACAACTCAAATAGATGTATCCACACCCATGTTTACTGCTGCATTATTCACAATAGCAAGGATATGGAAGCAATCCAAGTGCCCAACTATACACAAGTGGATAGGAAAACTATGGTACATCCACATAATGAAATATTACAAAGCACTGAAAAACAATGAAATAGTAAAACATTACAGAGCACAGGAGAGCCTTGAGGATATTAAGCTAAGTGAAATATCTCAGTCACAAAAGGATAAACATTGCATAACACTACCATTATAAAATAGGACAGACATGGGGGGGATTGGAGAGAGAATGGGTAAAGAGTGGATAGATAATGAACACTGCATTAGAACAGATAAGAGGAAAAATTGTTTAAAAGGATTATACAATTATGCATTATATTTATGAGAACAATATGGAATGGGGGTGTTCTGCAGGATGGCCTAGGAGGGGGAACGGAAACAGGGAGAAAATATGCAACAGTGAATAAATAAAAGAGAAAAAAAATTTTTTAAAAGAGTTGTATTTAAAAAAATAATAAAGCATGAGCAAATAGGTTTCTGTTTGCTAAAGCCACCCACTGTGGTATTTCTGTTACAGCAGCACTGGGAAATAAAGTCAGATGGAGATGCCCCGTGTCACGGACATTCACTGGACGTCACAGACAGTCCTTCTCTTACCTTTGCTAGTGTGTCCACCACGGTCACCAGCGGCAGCTTTGCAGGGTATTTGGCCATGTCCCATTCAAAATGTGTCAAAAAAGATGTTAAGTCCACTAGAACATAAATAAGAACACAGAACATTTCAACAAATAAGCAGGATTTTTAAGGATTCTCCTTAAACCAAATGTGAAATAAAAGTCATAGTTTATGCCAAGAAAGCAACTGGTGGGCAGACTCTAGGGTCTGGGAAAGCAAATATTACCTATGGAGCTGAGAGTTCTGGGCAAACTGTCTGTCAGCCAGAAATATCAACAGCACCTAAAAACCCTCTGAAAAACACACAGGACATTATAAGAGCACTGAAATTATGCTAGGAGAATGTAAAGGTACATTCACCACTACTCTGGCTGACCTGACAACAACTAATGACTATAACTGTAAGATAAAAAGGTCCCTATATTCCTTGGAGAGGGATATAATGCTTGGAAAAGTTAAGGGTTGGTGAAAGAGAGGAAGACTTTCAACCAGATGGACTGACACAGTGTCTACAGAAAGGGGCTCGAAGGTGTCAGAGAGGGTGAGGATGGAACAGGATAGAACAGGGTTCAGACCTCTTGTTCATAGGGTTGCTATGAGTCATCCTCAGCTCGATGGCACCTAACAACGACATAGGTTGGCAGCTGTACTGTGGAAGACAGGCCTGGCAATCTACCTCTGATAAGACTTGTTGTTGTTATGTGCCGTTGAGTTACCTGAGACTCGTAGCAAACCTATGTACAACAGCCCTAAACCCTGCTCTATCCCATGCCAGTCTTATTGTCTCTGACACATCTACCACATTACTCCAGTCACTAACTCAATCCATCTCATAGAGGGTCTTCCTCTCCTCTGCTGTCTCTCCACCCTCCCAAGCATGACGTCCCTCTCCAAGGACTGGTTCCTCCTTGCAACACGCCAAAAATATGTCAGACGAAGCTTCAGAATCCTTGCCTCCAAGGAGCAGCCTGGTTTAAGCCTCTCCAGGAAAAACCTGTTCGTTCTATTAGCAGACCATGGTCTATTCAATACTTTTCTCTAGCACCACACCTCAAAGGCATCAATTCTCCTTCTATCATTGCCAGTCATTAGACAAGAAAACTGTGTGGCCCAGCTCTATTCTATAACACCTGAGACCACCATGAGCTGGAATTGACTCAATAGCAAACAATGATAGCAATACTAGGAGAAAAATGGGCAGGGAGAAAAAGAGGACCGAAGGAAAGTATACTTTGGGTGCAATTTTTCTCTAGACTTAAAACTGTTCTAAAAGAAGTAAAATTTTGTTTTGTTGGTTTTTGGTTTGTTTTTTTTTTAAAAAATCTCCATCAATAGAAAGGACACTGGAACAGATGTATTTCTGTTGCCAAAACCTCCATTTTGATGACTTACACCCTAGAGATCTGCCACAAGATTCTGCTTCTCTAGGAAAGGGAAGCAAAGTTGGAGGGTGGAAAAAAAAAGTTGGAGGGTGGGCAACAAGGATGAATGGAAATGGGAAACACAAGGAAGAACTGGGAAGAGTGCCAGGCTAACACTCCCTGTTCTTCAGCTGCTTTGGCTCCACTACCTGTTAGGTTGTCACGGTTTTTATAAAGACACCAAAAGCAAACCATAGAGCACACCTAATGAAGCATGCAGCCCTAAGCAGCCTTCTAACACCCTCTGTGGAGCCCCAAGTACAAGCTTCCTGAGGCCAACCAGGAGACAAGACAATCTCTAAATACAGGATCTATTTTAGAGAAGGCATCTCTGTTATCAAAAGAAAAACTAAAAAGGGAAAGGAAAATATGTGTAGTGTATGGATGTTCATTATGTGGTTTAGATGTGCATTTCCCGTGCATGGTCCTTATGTAAGAAGCCAGCTGAACAAAAGGTCTATGGTTCAAACCTACCATGGGAAAAAGATGAAGCAGTCTGTTCCCATAAAGATTTACAGCCTGAAAGCCCAATATGTCAGTTCTATTCTGTCATAGAAAGTCACTTTGAGCTGGAATCAACTCAACACCATAGTCTGTAAGTTAACTGAAAGATTGTAGCAAACTTAAGACGGTAGGAACAATGTGGAACAGAAGGGTGAGAATGGTTTTGCAACTGGAAGAATGTGGTCAGTGTCACTGAATTGCACATGTAGAAAACTGAGAACTGGAGTCTGTTCTGCTATGTCTATTCCCAACAACAAAAAAGAAATGAAAATTTAAAAAGAAAATAAAGCTTCAGAAGGAATGGTAGGGTCTATAAATTGATTAGTGATTGCCAGAGCTGGGGGGATGGGAGGTTACTTCTTAGGAGTACTGAATGTCTGTTCACAATGACAGAAAAATTGCATTAAGGGTAGGGTTGCATGTTGATTATTGTAAGTGCTATCAATAATTTGTGTACCTGAGAAAAGCTTAACTGGCAAAACCGTGGTGGTGGTGGTGGTTGTTTGCCATCGAGTCAAGCACTACTCATAACTGACCCTATGAACAAAAGACCTGAAGCCCTTCCGCAACCATTACCATTTATCAAATTTCACAGTTTCCAGAGGCATGCTGTTTAGGAAGTATATGCTACTTGCAAAAACTGTGGTAGATATGTTTATAATCAACACACACACACACACACACACACACACACACACACACACACACAGAGCTTCTGAGCCTGCTTACTATAACCAAACACCTTGTGGGATTTGATTCCGAAGTTCGAGGTAAAAAATCTAGGCTGCTAACTAAACTGACCTAGTAACCATTTTATTGCCTCTGGTCAACTCCCTAGTTTGTTGCACAGTGCCTGGGGTCCTTAACAGCTAAACAAAGTGCAACAATTGATATATATTTGTCTGGAACAAAAGAGGACAAAGAGCAGTCAGGAACAGGAGGAGGATAAGGGAGATGTGGTTAATTTTGTTTATGAACAACTGCCTCCTTTGATTAGAACTGGATGATACCTGGTTATTACAATTGTGTTTTTATCAAGGATTCCATATT
This sequence comes from Elephantulus edwardii, assembly GCF_000299155.1. NCBI lineage: Eukaryota > Metazoa > Chordata > Mammalia > Macroscelidea > Macroscelididae > Elephantulus > Elephantulus edwardii. The sequence continues at coordinate 163,737 of NW_006400311.1, forward strand.
GAAGAATTTTTATCAAAGGGGGGGAAATGAAAAACAGTATTTCAAATTCTCATGGATTCCAGGCTTCCTGAAACTATGAAGTCTGGATAAATCCCTGAAACTACTGCTCTGAGATAATCTTTAAACCTTAAGTCAATAATGCCCCTAACATCTTTTTAAAACTCTTTTTTAAAACTCAACAATAGTTTAGCTTAACTAATGAACAATGTCTGTCTTAAGAATATCACTCTTAAGCAGCAACTTGAAAGACAGGAATCTTAGAGGACAGTGAGTATAGACTAGCAGAAAAGGAATCATTTGGAAAAAGAATAGTTGCAAGAGAAAAATATAATCCGAAGAACGTAATCAATGCCACTTTACCTGGTATTGCTCTATCATGTATATGCTAACAACAAGAAGCAAGTTTGGGGTTTTTTAATTTTATACTGGTTTGTTTTTCACACTGGATCTTTCCCCCATCCCTCCCTCCACCCATCAAATTGTGTGACCCTATGATTAAGCCCCATCCCCTCCTTGAATCCTCATACTCATTCTACAATAACGATCTTGTACAGTATTTGTCCTTATGAGACTGAGATAATTAGTGAACAATGCTCTCCAGTCCCTTCCATATTACGTAGTCAAAAAGTTCTTTTTAAAAGAAAGGTTTATTCATACAAAAAGTTGCCTCTGGGTCTTCCTGGCTAACTTACCCAGATGCAGGGTGGAGGAAACAATCCCGAGGTTGGGGCCAGACATGTGAGACACTGAATAATACCACCTGTGTTGCTTCTAAGCTCCTGGACACTGAGCAAGTTAGCAACAGCACCTCTGTGAACCTCTTTTCATACCTGAGAGTGAGGGCATGAAAATGCACACCTTAAAGGGGTCTGCCCTTTTTAGACTAACTCTATGAATGTTTGAAGAGTTTTATGTGTGATCCTGGGACCTCTGGTGGCTTGGTGGGTAAGGACTTGCCCTGCTAACTCAAAGGCAGATGGTTCAAATCTACCTGCTTCTCCATGAGAGAAAGATGGGTAATCTCCCGTGCAATGCACAGGCTCTGGAAACCCTCTGGAGGATCAGCCATGTGTTGGTGCTGACTCAATGGTCATGAGTTTGAGCCTTTTTTGAAGTGTGGGTCAGCTGCTGACTACTCACAGTGTGTAATAAGTCATCTGCTTTGGCTGGCAAATCTGTACATTATGCAGTATGCCAAGATTTCTTTAAGAAGTCATTTCCTGTAGTGGCAATCTACTGTGAAATCAGTACTGGAAACCCTATAGAGTATCAATCTACTTTGGAGTCTTTACTCAGTTCCAGCTTGACAACAGTTGGTTAAATGGTGGTAAAGAAGGAAATTCAGTACATTTCCATGCTAATAACCTAGAATGCCTCTAACTGTAGTGAAACTGGCCTTTCCACACTTGGCTTTCTCAGTCTAGTATATATATATATATATAATGGCATACCCTTCTACCTGTGAAGGATATGCTCATTATTCACTTTCTTAATTGTGACCTGAGTGAATGTTTACAGAGCAAACTGGTTTTTCATTCAACCATTCATGCACATTTCATTTAACAGCATTAATTATAACATCCACATTAGAACTGCACTCTTCCAGAATGCTACCTATGGTTCTTGTTTCCCTTCTGCCCTATTCCTTGCTGCCTTTTAAGCTTCTTCCTTGGACAAATGCTGTCCTTTTGATCTTGTTTGGTTCTTGTTCTCAGTGAATCTTCCTGGAGTTACTTGTTCACTGTAATAGGTCTACTATTGTTTGGCTGAAGGCCATTTTCAGGAGTTAGTTTAGTCCAGACTCAAAGTGTGCTTAGGGAGCATATTCCCAAAGGTTCCACCAGTCTCTATCAAATCAGCAATTCTGGCCATTTTTATGACTTTGAAGCTCGTTCTTACATTTCCCCCCACTCTGTCCAGGGCATTCTACTGTGATCTTTTAGAGTAAGTCAGTCAGTGGTGGAAGCTAGGCACCATCTAGTCTCAGGGGATGGAGGTTCTCATGGTCCATTATATTTGATTATCTTTACTCTACCTCATTCCAGACAGAGGAAAAATCAAAGCTGAACTGTAGATAGCCATTCACAAGCTTCCAAGACCCCAGTCACTATTCATCCAAGTAGGATGTAGAATACTGTCTTTGTGAACAAGTTATGCCAATTGAGCTTGATATCCTACAAGACCAGAGTCTTGAGCCTCTCGGACCAGGAACCCATTGCTCTTTCTACTTTCAATCACCTTTACTGAACCTCTGCTCTCTAACCTGCTAAGGTACAGTAATCAGACCACACATCATATCATACTCTCTTTAAAGTGTTTCCTGTTAACTATGGGGCAAAGATTACATTGTTTGAGCTGGTTCATAGAAGAATGTCAGGTTGCTATAGGAGGATGGGAATTAACACCTAAAAAAAACCTAGGGAAGGCACAGACAACTTCGCTTGGGATACAGTATCCATGGAGAGAGACGCTTGAAGGTGCATAAGAGTTTACATGTGAGCTGATGGAAACAGGATGTCAAGGTGTTGGGTAAAAAGAATGGCAAATAAGCTATGTTCTGGGCCAGTGAATCAGAGGCAAAGCTGGATGGTAACAGAGCATGGATGGAGGAGGAACAGGAAAGCCAAGGCAGGGTCACAGAGGATCCTGTAGGACCTAGAAAAGTGTGGGCTTTGTCTTTGGTAGTAAAAGTCCTGTAGAGCCTTGTTGGGTACTGGACATAACTCCATCTCCAACTCTAAAAGCAGGCCTGAAAGGTGTCAGAAAACAAACAGGTCTGGAAATCAAGTGTTCAAGAGGTGAAACAATCAGTCCAAGGAGTGTTTTGGGGACCTCAGACAATTTCTCCATGTACTGGTCTGAAGGATGGCTTTGAGGAGAGTAGCCAGACAGGAGACTGCTGTTGATTTTCAGAAGATAAGCTAAGTGGGCCTGGAGGATGAACTCAACAGGATAGAGAATTAATTAGTTTTAACGAATCAGGAAGGAGGCTAGGGTGGCACTGAGACTTACAGGATGAGTAACTAGATAGAGGAAGAAGACAGTAAATCAGCTGAGTAGATACAGAAGTCAGAAGCACAGGATTGAGACAGAGGGGAGAAAAGATATGTTCAATGTGGGACAACGCTGAACTTTAAGTGAGTAAACAAGTACCAAATAAGCTTTTGGAAGCAATGGATTCAGAAAAAGGATCTGACATCATGGAAGAGTTGTCCATTTATAGCAGACAGAAATGTATATTACAATGAAGAGGATGATTAAAGCTGCTGGCGTTTACTGATTCTTACTTTGAGCCAGGTATTATTCTAAGCAGTTTATGGGAATTATTTTTCAATCTTATTGTGTCATTAACAACACTTTACAGGTGAGTGAGCAAACTCTGGCAAAGACTAAATTATGCAACCTCCATTATGAAATGAGACAAAGCATATAGGAAGCATTTATCCCTCTGTCCTTGCAAGGTGAACAGAATAGGAAATAACATTTGCCCCAGTTTCCACCACACAGTCCAGTAAGTGTCCACAGCCAAGGCAGAGCTATCCTGCAATGGCCAAAGGGAGCTTGCTCACTGTTCTTCCCACAAGGCCCATACTCAGCTCCCTTTGAGGCTGCCTAGGCCAAGAGAGGTCCTTGGGAGCATCAGTTTAGTATGTCTATATTTGTACTGGAAAGAACATTTCAATCTGTTGACAAGAATATGATAGTCTAACAATAACAAGGAAATGATGGTGTAGAAATGATTCTGGCCTGAGGAGAGAAATATACTGTGGCTGGAGGATAGCAGGGTGTGGCAGGCTAGGTCATGGCCATGACCACCTGCAGAGTGAGATGACCTTCATTCTGCAGCAAGAATAATAACAGAGTCACTTACTGAACTGGACTGTGTGGTAGGAATTGGGGCAAATGTTACTTCCTCTTCTGTTCACCTTAAAGACTAAGGTGTGTCTAATCTAAGCCATGGTATTTCCAATTTAGTTCCATACATGTGAAAGTTGGATAATAAAAGGATGATAGAAGAACTGATGCCTTTGACTTATGGTACTGGAGAAGAGAAATTAATATCTAGCTTATGGACTATCCAAAAGAATAAACAAGTCTGTCTTAGAGTATGTGCAACCAGGGTGCTCCTTAGAGACAAGGAGGGTGAAACTTGATCTTACATCCTTTGGGAATGTTGTCAGACAGGGCCAGGCCTTAGAAAAAGGCATCATGTTGCAAGGGGTTGAGGGTCAGAGACAGACAAGAAGGACTGACACTGTGAACGGAGCAGTGAGTTGAAGCACGTCTATAATCATGAGGACGGCACAGGAGAGGGCAAGGTTCAGATCTGTTGTTCACTGGACCAATTGCACATACCAACATTCTGTTCACATGCTGAAGGTAGGAATTATCACTGATACCACAGGCTTTCTGGAGACCAAGTAACCATCGCAAAGAAGGAGATAGCAGAAAGATGTCTATTTTAAGATGAGTTCCCTCTTGTCTCTATCAACTCCAGTACCCAGCAATCAGGCTGTCACTCTCCATTCCAATCACATTCACACACAATGCCGCTTTTGTCTTTCAACATTCAAGGCATGGCCTAACTCCTTCCAAAAGTTCATTCTGGCTGTTCTTTCCCCCAGTTGGCCTGAACTCTCAAGCACTCACCTCTACCATTAAATGAGTTAAGCATTGTCAGTCTCCATTAATTCTCTTTTCAAGCCCTAAGAGGGAAAAGACTAAGACTTAATTGTCTCTGTCTCCTCAAACCGTGACTGGCACACAGAAAACACTTTAGAAGCATGTTCAACTATTAGCAGAAATATTCTTAACAACCATGTTTACTTGAATAACTCATACTATTCATGACTGTTTCAAAAAGATAAAATTCTGATCAAATTCTTATTTGAACATATTTTCCAAAATCTAAGGCATTTCTGGCACTGAGACAAAGAGAATGGATTTACCCTTTCCCCTTGAAGAACTGTCATTTAAGATCCAGCTCATCTCTCTGGGACTCCTACTTGTCTCCCCCGAGGCACCTAAGCTCTCAGCCTATATTTCCAACACAGCATGTACCACACTGAGAGTCTGCTCCCTCATTAGGTTGTGAGCTTGGTGCTTCCTCAAAAAGCTGAACATAAAAATTCCATATGACCCAGCTATTCCACTGCTTGGAATATATCCTGAGAAAATGAGAACTGAGGTACAAATGGAGATTTGCACACAAACATTCATAGCAGCAGCGTTATTCACAATCACAAGAATATGGAAACAGCCCAATGTCCAACCACAATAGAATGGATTGAGAAACTGTGGTACATTTGCATGATGGAATATGACGCAGCATGCAGGAACAATGATTTTCAAAATCACTACCTAGCCTGAGAGGGACTAGAGAGCATTACGCTAAGTGAACTAACTCAGTCCCATAAAGACAAATACTGCATAAGACCATTATTGTGGAAATAGAAAGATAAATAGTAAAACATGTATGAGGATCCAAGGGGGGAGGGTAGAAAGATAGGAGTGAGGATGGGCAGGTGGGTAATCATAGGGTCATACAATTTGATGGGTAGTAGGAGGAGTAAAGGAAATGGGAAAGATCTAGTGTGGAAAACAATGTATACAAACTTTGTATGCAAACTAGTATAAAATTAAAATTTTATTTTTTTAAAAAAAAGGTTTTATTAAGAAAAATGTGGCATCAGAACCAGAGGAAGACTCCTCAACAACCTGATAATACAATATTACCTGCTGAAATTGAGGACTTGAAGTTCTATACTGCAGAGGATCAAAGTCTATAGCTTTCAACATGGAATGCATCTCAACATCAAGATGATGATGAAAATCCTTGCCACTGAACTGACAAGCAGCAGCATGATAGATGGAGAAAAGATTGACACTGTCAATGATTTCAACGTCCTTGAATCCACAATCAGTAACCTCAGTACCCGCAGTCAGGACACCAGAAGATCAGGGAACTCTCCAAATCACTGAGGAGCAATGCTGTCAGTTTGAAAACTAAGGTGCACTGATTCGGGGCATTGTCTTTACCATCACTTGCTATGCATCTGAGAGCTGGACGACAAATAAGAAGGACAGAAGAACTGATATCCTTGAGTTGCAGTGTTGGAGAAGAGCACTGAATAACCAATGGTCAGCCAAAAGAACAAACAGATAGGTGTTGGGAAAAGTGCAACCAGAGTGTTCCTTAGAGGCAAGGATAGTGAATCTACTATTCACATATATCAGGCATGTTGCTCAGAGAGGCTATTTTTAGGAAAGGTGTCATTCTTGGAGAAGTGAAAGGTCAACAAAGAGAAGATCCCCAATAAAATGGATTGTGACTGCAGCAATGTGTTTAAGCGTGTCAAGACAATAGGACAGGGTTTGGATCTGTCGTTCATAGGGTCACTGAGTCCTCCTCAACCTGATGGCACCAAACCAGCAATAACAAGGATTGTATCTCAGCCGTCTCAGAGTCCTCAGCCCTCGGTACCAGATCTGCCACTGGCAGATACAAGTGACTGATGAATAAATAAAGGAAGGATGCTAGACAAGGACATGGTGCAGAAGTCCAATAAAAGCAAAAAGAAAGTGTTGGGCTTGTCATTGTGACCTCCTCCTCCGACAGCTCACCTTCCTATTCTAAGCTCCAGCTCCAGAGGCTGATTCTTGCCCCTAATGGAGCAGTAGAGCTCCAAAGGGCAGCCTTCACCACCCGTGCAAGTTGCCCTTGGTGAGCATATGGCATGAGATGGTCGTCTACCCTACAAACTTGTAGCCCTCCACAGTGCTCTTCATGGCTTTCTCCACCTGCTTAAGATGAAATCAGCCTCTCCTCCAATTTCCTGGCCTGAAGTGAAGCCTCATCCTTCATGGGCAGAGACCATGATGCAGACAAATCAAAACTCACTGCACACCCAGCCTCTTGAGCAACAGCGGTCTAATCTGAGACTAATTAAGGCTTCAAAGGAAACAGGAAGGCAAAGGACTGGACTGGCTGAAGCAAGTGTGTCTGGATAACTGGGCACACCTCTAGGTGTTTATATCTTCTGTGTACTGGTTACAGCCCAAGTCAAGAATGTTTGCTTAGCTTTGGCAATAAACAAATATATCTGTGGTTTTCCACATTAAAAAATCAGCTAAAGGATGTAAGCAAACAAAAACAAAAGGTACTAAGTAAAACTAAGGGCTTAGAAAGGAATCCTTATCAACTTCATTCACAGAGAGGGAATTCTGGTGGCCTCGAGGCAAGAAGTTACTCTGCAATCCTGAAGGCACGCAGTTTGAATCCACCAGAAGCTCCCAGGGAGAAAGATGGGTATTCTCCTCCTATGGGTTTACTGCCTCTGAAAACCCCCTGGAGGGTCTGCTATAGGTCAGCTCCCACTTATGGGACACAACATCAACAACCATTCACAGATCAGAAAACAAAGTTCCAAAGAAGTGACCTGTTAAGGCTATAAAGTGCATTGAACAGCAAGATCAGGCTAAACCACTAAGTATGAGTGGTTCCAAAATCTTCATTTCTTGCCCTAAATTCCTGTGTCTCTTGCGGTGGAGAATTGATAGTCTCCATTTCTGTGAAAGAGCTCTAATAGCCTGGTAGGTAAAGAGAGGCACTGCTGACCCAAAGATGGTGTGCCTGGCATTTCTAATCTGCTATCAACACAAGTGAAATATGGGCGTTCTACTCTTCTAATGACGTACAATCTCTGAAAATCTGCTAGAGGGTTAGCGATGAGTTGGTTGCAACTCAATAGCAGTCAGTCTGAGTTTTACAAAGTGAGGGAGTTTTTTTGTTTGGTTGGGTTTTGTTTTGTTTTAGGTTAAAAAGCAAAACCAGACAGATTTATTAAGAGAAGATATGTCTCCAAAACAACTATGAGATATCATCTCACCCCAGTCAGAATAGCAAAATTTAACAGAACAGCAAGCAACAAATGCTGGTGAGGTTGTAGAGAAACTGGAACCCTTATTCACTGATGGTGGAAGTGTAAAATGGTACAACCACTGTGGAAGGCGGTATGGCGCTTTCTCAAAAAGTTGCAAATAGAGATAACATTTGACCCAGCAATTCCACTATTGGGAATATACCCCAAAGAGACCATAACTGACATCCAAGCAGATATATGCACACCCATGTTTATTGCGGCTTTGTTCACAATAGCAAGGAGTTGGAAACAACCTAAGTGCCCATCAACAAACAAATGGATGGAGAAGTTGTGGTATATTCACACAATAGAATACTAGGCTGCATTGAAAAACAAAGAACTCAAGCAATATTATTCAAAATGGGTGACCCTGGAGGACATTATGCTGAGTGAAGTATCTCAGTCACAAAATGACAAATACTGCATGGTGCCACTATTGTAAAACAGGACTGACATTGGGGTTGGGGGGAGACTGAGAAAGATGGGTTTAATAATGTATACTGCATTGAAACAGATGAGGGAGAAAACTAGATATGTGATAAGGTATTTTTGTCATGACAGGAGTCCAGAGCAAAGGCTACATAGTAGAGTGGACCTAGAAGGAGGGATTGTAAAACAATGAAAGAATTTTTCTTTTATTTTTCCAATAGAGTAGATTACTGGGGGGGGGGCTCAGAGGGGAGAAAAGTGCAACAATGAATGAATGGAAATCAAAAGTCTCTGTAAATTTTCATTGAAATGAATAATAGATTAAAAAGAGAGAGAGAGAGAGAGAAGATATGTCAAACTGTGGTTGACTCTGAGAAGAATGGGAATCCCAGAACACTTGATTGTGCTAATGAGAAACCTACACTTGGACCAAGAAGCAGTCATCAGAACAGAGCAAAGAAACACTGCATGGTTCAAAATTGGGAAGGGTGTACACCAGGGATGTGTCCTGTCTCCATACCTTTTCAACCTGTATGCAGAACAGATTATCCAGGAGGCTGGGCTTTAGAAGCAGAAATGTGGGGTCAAGATTGGTGGAAGATCTAGCAACAATCTGCGTTATGCAGATGATACAACCCTGCTTGCTGAAACTGAGGAGGACCTCAAGCACTTGCTGCAGAGGGTCAAGGACTGCAGCCTTCAGTATGGACTGAGGCTCAATGTCAAGAAGACAAAGATTCTCACCACTGGACCAATTGGTAGCATCAGGATGGATGGCGAAGAGATTGAGATTGTTCACAGCTTCAGTTTGCTCGGCTCCATGGTCAACACTCTTGGCACCAGCAGCCAGAAAATAAAAAAATGTATCGCGATGGGAAAGTCTGCTGTGAGGGACCTCTCTAAAGTACTCAAGAGCAACAGTGTCTCTCTGGAGACTAAGGTGCACCTGAGTTGGACAATGACTAGGGAGGATAGAAGGAGAATTGATGCCTTTGAGCTGTGGTGCTGGAAAAGAGTATTGAGGGTACCATGGAGTTCTAGGAAAACAAACAGATTCATCCTGGAAAGAGTTAAACTGGGCTGCTCCTTGGAGGCAAGGATTTTGAAGCTCCGGCTAACATACTTTGGACATGTTGTAAGGAGAGACTAGTCCTTGGGGAGGGACATCACGCTTGAGAGGGTGGAGGGACAGTACAGGAAGGGAAGGCCCTCTAGGAGGTGGACTCATTCAGTGACTGGGGTAATCAGGATGGGAGTGTCAGAGACAGTGCGAATGGCACAGGACAGAGCAGAGTTTAGGGCTGTTGTACATAGGGTTGCTATGAGTGCAAGCAACTCAATGGCACATAACAACAACAACAACAACATGTCTCAAAGGAAAGAGCAGCCTTCTTCCCTATGAAAGGAAGTAAATGCAAGAGGGACTGTACCACTGAGGTGGGTGGATGGGTTGTATAGAAGGATTCTTCATCTGGGTGCAGCTTGGGGCCTGGAGTCTGGGCCAGTGAGATATTGTATAGCAAGTTTTAAGTTTAGTGGGCAGGTCTTATTCCTGTCCATTGTCCTAGATGTCAATTACATACCCAAAGTTTTAAAGGTTCTCTATTTTTTTTAACTATAATCTTTTTTTTTATTACATGAATACTTTAATGCAAAATGCTTAACACTTAAAATTAGCAAAGCTTCATTTAAATTAAAACTCCATTTAAGTAAAGATGGTTAATCCCAAGAATTGTACAGTAGTTTATTTCTGCAGCATGCCAGCAGCCCTGTGGGTCCAGGTGACGCCTTCACTGCATGCCTCTCCTCTGCTGTTCCTCTCAGCCCTTGGGGTGGGGACAGGGCACCAGGACAGACACATGGCGAGACCCAAATGAGTCTTGCAGTGATTTTTAATGAGTTAGCGACTTCACTTTAAGCTGTCCAACCAAACAGCTGGGGCGTAAGAGCAGGTGGTGGTTTCACAGCTGAGGAGAGGTCTGCTTTTTTTACAGCTCGGTAAAGTTCTGGCCTAGGTGAGAAGTAACTATAATCTTTTACGGGGCAGTTGTATTTAAGAATTTCTTCATTTTAACAAAATCTTTTGAATGGATGTTAATATATTGGTTTTTCATTCATTTGTATATTTTGCTTTATAACATTAATTATAATTTATTAAAGTAATTAATTATAATATCTGATCCTTCCCTTATTGTATTTTGCCTTTACTTTCACTCATATTATTTATACTTTAAGTTTTAATCTCTTCTCCCCTTCCCTTTCCTGGCAACCATCCAAGAATGGCTATGCCTTTCCTTAGCTTTATAAACCATCTTAACAATCCTTCAGTATGCCACTCAACTTCATTTCCTCTTGATTCATCCATATTGTGCACTGTCTCATAAATTCTTTATCATTCTTTAGTGTTGCATAATACTTCATTGTACAAACATACCAGAGTTTCTTTAGCCATTCATCTGTTGATGAATACTTACATTGTTTCCATCTCTTTGTTATTTATTCTAAATAACACTGCCGTGAACACAGGTGAACACAGATCTACTTGTGTCATAGATCTTATTTCCTAGGGATATATATCTAGTTGTGGCATTACTGAATCAAATGATATTTCTATTTTCAAGTTTCTAAGGAAGCACCAAATTGCTTTCCACAGTGGTTACACCATTTTACATTCCGACCATCAGTGTATGAGAGTTCCAATCTCTCCACATCTTCACCAGCATTTATTGCTATTGTTTCTGTGGTTAAAAGGTCTCTTTACTAAAGCACTTTGCAGAGCCTTTAATAAACATTCAGGAATCCAGATTGAGTACCACCTAATTAAAACCCACTTGTACACAGTGCTGCACATGGGCTGGTATAATTAAAAAACAGGAATAACTCATTTTACTGAACTTCACTTTACAGAGAGAGTGGGTTTTTGTTTTGTTTTTAACAAACTGAAGGTTTATGGAAACCCTGTGTTGAACAAAAGCTCTTTGTGCCTTTTTTTCCCAACAGCACATGCTTACTTTCTGTCTCCCTGACAAATTATGGTAATTATTATGATATTTCAAACTGTTTTCATAAAACTATCACACATTTTATGGACTACAGTATAGGGTAAATCTAACTTTCATATGCCCAAAGAAACAACAATGGCAAAAATTGTGTGTCTTGCTTCATTGCAACATTTGCCTTACTGCAATGGTCTGGAATTCAACCAGCAATGCCTCCCAAGTATGCAGTTTAAGCAGGTTGGGGAAAACCCAGAGCAAATTATCTTTCCAAAACTCAAAACCAAGAATGACCTGTTTGACACAGAGATTCTCCCAGGGAACATGAAAAGAAGTTTCCTAGCAAGAAGAAAGCTCAGAAATGCACCACAAAGCTAAGCCCTGGTCCTTCAGTCCCATGGAGCAGGCAGGCAGGATGTCACAGGCAGTCACGAAGGTAAAAGGATGCAGAAGTTCGGCCGGAATCCCAGAGACTCCCCATTTCCAAATGATATTCAGTACCACACAAGGAAGAAACAAGAAATAAAAGAAATAAAATCGTTGCTATCTGAGTTATATGGCTAGTGTGACCTAGTTATGGGGTTACTAGTTGATAAATACACCATAACTTGATCATAAGGTCCCTACAGCCAGGCCAAAAGTTCTCCATCCTAGAAGCATGCAGACAGCACCCCGTGCACAGACGCACCACACAATGCATGACCTACTCTTTAAACATTTCATTTTCTCCTTCAAACCTGCAATACAATAAAGTGGTATTATTAAATTACATTAAAACATCAAGTTCAGATTTGGAACTATAAACAGTTGCATCTGTCAATTTAAATAAGCAAACATTAGAAAATAACCCTATTTTAAGGGCAGAAGGAAAACACAAATATATATTTAACTAGTGATATAAATGTTTATTTAATTAGTAATAGAAATGTTAGACATGTAATATATACTTATATTTTCAACATTTGTGCATGCATACAGTCAACATAAGCTTAATCATCCTCAAAAACAGTCAAAGCCATCACTGTGGAGTTGGGATCACCCCTCCAGCAGGTTTTCAGAAGCTATAAATTGCATGGGAGGGGACTGTCCGTCTTTTTCCCAAGGAGCCGCTGGTAGATTTGAACTGGCTGCCTTTATGTTAACAGCACAACTCTCTGTAGACTACACTACACTAATTAGCTCTCTCTATATATTTAAGTATATAGTTTTAAAATTTCTAAAATCCCAAAGTTTTTTTATATGCAATTTTCTAGTGATTAAAATGATATATACATATATCTATAACTAATGAACCAAAAGTGCATTGGAATCAAAGAATATTCATCCTAACATATTCACCCAAGCATTTTAGTGTGAATGTGACAGCACAGCACATTTTCCATCTAGTTGTTGACTGCCTTCGAGTCGAGCACGACTCATAGTGACCCTATGAACAAAAGGCCTGAAGCCCCTCTACAAATATCAACATTTATCACAGTTCAGAGAGTTTCCAGAGGCATGTTATTTAGGAAGTGGATGCCACCCCTGCTTCCAATTTCCATTTAGACCTGTTTCTTATTTACTATATTCCCCTTATTTAAGACTCATTTCAAGCACTCTTCTGTATATGATCCCCACCCCCAGTCTGGAAAAGATGGAGTCCATCCTAGCATTTATCCTACCAGGAGAGGAGATGGAATTTTCCATGGGGAAAGGAAAGGAGTCTGGAGAAGGTGGGACAAACAACAAGACTTTGCCATGGACCTCACTGAACTCAATTGCATTGGCTGACTTGAGTTACAAGGTAAGAAAAGTCAAGTGACATGAAACGAGGACTATAAACCTGGAAGGGGCATGTCTTGACAACAAAATGGCACTGCTGAGCTTCACACAGGAAGAAGTGTGGCCACTGCCAGACTTATCAGTTCAGAGCCTCAGGAGACCTGGAGTGCTCCAGTGATTACTTGGAGACAGAGCCATGACTGCACATGTTCTGAAAAGGGCTGAACAAGCAGTTACTCTAAAAGCATGTCACCCACCTACCTCCATTAGCCAAGAGGTTCTCCTGAACCTTCCCCTTTGCATCTTCCATCACTTCGACCACACTCTGAGCCATTTTCTTTATGAGGCTTTAGTAAAAGAGGAGAAACAGGCAGTTAGAGCAGAAAAACATCTCAAACTTCAAAACAGCACATAAAGATACTCTCCTCATTGCTGGCAGGAAAATGAAACGTTACAACCCTCTAGGGGAATATTCTGGCAATACCTATGAATAGATTTAAAATGCTAATAGCCTTTGAACCAGTAATTCTACTTCTGAGAAACTATCTTAAGGAAACAGTACAAATAGAATAAAGGATTCTGAATAAAAACACGTTCTTCATAGCACTGCTGCTAAAATGAAAACTGGAAACAGGTGGAAGGTCTAACAATAGGGAATTGTTTAAGTAAGTGATGGTATTTCTAGCTGAATGTTATTAAGTAGCTACTGAAAATGTTTACAGAGAATTCCTTATGTCTGTGGAAGAAGGCAAGTATTATAATATTGCCTGGAAAAAAAGATACAAAATTAGGTATGTACTATGGCTGCAAGTATGCAAAAATATTCTACATGTTTTCTACAAAAATTTTTTACCAGTTTCCTATGATAATCCAGTAATGGTATGTTGTTGTTGCTATTGTTGATTGCCTTTAAGTCAAGCATGACTCATAGCAACCCTATGAACAAAAGGCCTGAAGCCTCTCTACAACTATCAACATTTATCAAAGTTCATAGTTTGTATGGGCAAGTTATTTAGGAAGTGGATGCCACTTCTGCTTCCAAACCTGTCACAGTATGTTATGTACCATTTAGTCACCTGTGATGTATAGTAACCCTGTGTTATATTCATTGGAATTTTTAAACCTCAAAAGATGTAAAGAAATACAGAAAAAGGAAAACAAGTGAAGTGCACTTGGACCACTTAATTCAGCATAGTATAGTCATGTGTGGACTAATGTCCATAAAACATTCTGTGAAACAGTGATTGGACTCTTTGTGTAAGTACCACATCGTAGCCAGGTCCTGCTTTTTAAGCATTTTGAACAAGCTCCCAGCTACAGCAGTGATCAGCAACCTGCTCAGAAGGATTACTTCTTGAGGTCTGTCCTCACACCGGTCATTAGCAATTTCTCCATTATCTGATCAAGGTCCCTCTCAAATTTTCATCAGTCCTATAGTTTTCAATTGAGCTGACCCTTCTGCTAAATTTCTCCTTTTAGCTAATCTTTCCATTAAAGATTCTACAACTTGCAGAACTGTTTTCTGTTTTAGAAGATCATATGGAAGAAGGCATCATGATTGGAAAAGCAGGTAGGCTATTCCTTAGAGAGGGACATCATGCTCAGAAGGGCAGGATCAGTAAGACAGAGGAAGACCCTCAACCTGGTGGACTGACACAGTAACTGCTGCAATGGGCTTGAGTGTGTCAGAGATTGTGAGGATGGCACAGGATAGAGCAGGGTTCAGATCTGTTGTTCCAAGGGTCATACTTGACTGGACAGCACCTAACTACAACAATATGTTGTTGTTGTTATGTGCCATCAAGTAGCTTGCCACTCATGGCGACCCTATGTACAACAGCCCTAAACTCTGCTCTGTCCTGAGCCAGTATATTCAATACTCTTCTCCAGCACCACAGCTCAAAGGCATCAATTCTCCTTCTATCCTCCCTAGTCACTGTCCAACTCTCTGATGCATAGCAAGTGATAGCAAAGACCATGGCCTGTATCAGATGCACCTTAGTCTCCAAAGAGATACCACTGCTCTAACAACAATATAGCGCACGTAAAATAAGAGGTCTATGGAAGTATGAGAACAATCACTCCAGCTGGCAGCTCCACCCAGATGGGCTTCTGGCTCAAGAAGGAAGACAATATAGTCCCTGCTAAAGGGTTGTCTGACTTGTGGCTTTGTGTACGGTTAGGAGACAGAATGAAGAGGAAGAATGAAGTCTATCTCTCCCAGCTCCAGTTACCTCCTTTCTTCTACCCTTTCTAGCCTGAACAGGAGGACTTCTTCACCAGCAGCCCTGCATCACTGCCCTCCCTCCTGTCCTTCCTCACAACCCACACACAAATATTCTATTTCTTTATATTAAGCCTCTTAAATTTTTCCTCATTAGAGTCTTCTATTATCTATTGGGATACTGGCATTCATTTGTTCATCTATTCATTCATTTAGAAAATCTGATGTATAAATCAGCTATTATGTCCCAAACACTATTCTAGATGCAAAAAACCCCCCCCAATATAAACCCCTACTTTCAAGACGTTTCTCTTCTAACTCTGTCAATGGTTCTACTTCTAACATTACTATAGTGAACTGTCCAAGTAATTGTCTCATGTTACCATATTCCCTGCTATACCAATAGCTAGTATGTGCTTATGTAAAGGCAGTGATCAGTCCAGCCCTTATCCACCAGAGCTAGACAGCAAGAGTTTGCTGAATAAACAAACAAACCCTGGCATTCTTACAATACCTATAACAACATGCACTTCCTTCCTAATGTATCTAAAAACAAAGCTTGCTCATCATTTTGTTAGTGACTCTTTGCTGCTCCCGAATTTAGCCTCTCTGAAGCCTTTAACTCTAACAAGTGTGGTTTCATCTGTCCCAGGCATGTGCACCACTGCTGGAAAGCCTCAGAATAACATGGTCTGAAAGACACCTCAGAACAGCAGAGCTTGGCAAAACGCAACTGCTTGGAAAACACTTGTCTCATTTAATAAAAACCAAACCAAACCAACAAAAACCCCACCTTTAATCTGTGGTCACTAATTTAAGAACCAACACTACATTGTTTTCTACATGAATCACACACATTTTCTCATTAAAAGTACCTCAACACTCTGTATACTGTTTTACATTTCTCTTTCCACCTTAGTCTCTTTTATAAACATCTTCTCATCTAAGACTAGAGGTGCCCTCCTTGTAATTGCTGCCTAATAAGTAGTTCATCACTGCATGACTAGAAAACAACTAGCTCCCTACTATAGAATATTGAGATTGTGTTCATTTTGATACTGATAATACTGTTGCAAAAAAAAAGTTGTGATGAGTATCACTATAAATATACATTTTGTCCATTCATACAGACTAGTCCCTGAGAGAAGACACCATGATTAGAAAAGTAGAGTGTCTCTGAATGGAAGGAAGACCCTCAATGTGAGCTAGACAGGCACATAGGCTGTAACAATGGGCTTAAGCACTACAGAGGTTGCAAGGATAGAGCAGGACGTGACTAGGTTTCCATCTATTTAACGTTCATAAGGTGGCGGTGAGTTGGAGCCCAGGCAATGGCATCTAGCAGCAATGTATGAAGAATGGATTGCTGAAAAAGCAATTACTGGGGGAGGAAGAGAGTATTCTGAATATTTCCATTTTAATAGTTAAGACCAAACCATGCTCCAAATCTCTCTGACATTGCTGCCAAGTCAGAAATGACTCATAGCTGACCCTCCACAAGGCTCTAAGTCTCACAGGAGAAGCTCACCCATTGTTCTCTCATGGAGCCACTGGTGGATTCAAACTGCCAGAGAAGCACGATATCTGAGTTAACAGTGCAACTTCCTAAGAACTTTGCTACCAGAACTCCTCTACCCACTCCAATTATATCGAGCCAATTACTCTCACCATCAATGTATGGGAGTGTCTGTTTCCCCTAAACTCTTGCCAACAATGTGGTTAGGTGATGTGGAGTTGATTCTGACACACAGCAACCCTAAAGACAGCGGAGCAAATGCAGGGGCCGACGGGATTTCACTCTGTCGTACACTGGGCTGCTGTGAGTCAGAGCCAACTCAAAGCACTGAACAATGCCATCCTCACAGTCTTTTACCATCCACAAGCCCACTGTTGCAGCCCCATGAAAATCTATTTCATTAAGGGTCTTCCTCTCCTTGTGGGTCTTCTACTTTTTACAAGCCCGACCTTTAGGGGCTAGTAGTAGCATGTCTAAAGTACATGTCACAATGTCTTCCAAGAAGCATTCCAGCTGCTGTCACAATGTCTTTCAAGAAGCATTTCAGCTGACCTTCTTCCCAGAAAGATTGGCTCAGTCTTCATGGCATATTCAATACTCATCATCAACACTATAGGTCAAAGGCATTGATTCTTTACTGTTTGTTATTCTGGTCCAACTTTCTCTTGAAGTTATTGACAAGACCCAGGCATGATTCAGTCCTGAAGGTGACAGCTTTGGTTTTTAACACATTTAAAAAAGGTCTTTTCTAACAAATGTTCCCGACGTTTGATTTCTTGACTCCTGATACCTTAAATGCTGACTGTATCCAATAAAAGGAAAATCTTTGACAACTTCAGTAATTTCTCCATTCATGATACTGTTGTTTATCGGTCCAGTTGTGAGGATTTGTTTTCTTATGTTGAAGTGAAATACATAATGAAGACTTTGAGCTTCTGCATACTGCAGGTTGTTAGTCTTCTTTCAAATTTTCTGGCATGTTCTTCTTCATATAGTTCAGTTGTGTGTATTATTTACTCAGCATACAGACTGAATAAAGATGCTGAAATGATACAACCCTCACGCACACCTTTCCTTATTTTAAATCATACATTCACTGTCACTGAGCCAGAAATAACTCCCTGAGGACCCTCAAGTGGGTTTTCAAGAGGCTGTACAAATGCACAGGAGCAAACTGCCTGTGTTCCTCCCTCAGAGCTGGCAGCAGGCCACCGCCTTTGGGTTGCAGCTCTCTAGTAGCCCAACTCCTGTTCTTGTGTTCTTAGGTGTTACTGAATTGAGTGCAGCTCACAGTGACCTTATGAACAACAGACCTGAATTCCGTTCTATCCTGTGCCATCCTCAAGATCTCAGATATGCTCAGGCCCACTGTTACAGTCACAGTGTCAATCCATCTTGCTGGTGGGGCATGTTGCCAGGAGGTTCAGGCCTTAGAAAAAGACATTTCTTGGGGGGAATGGTGGAGAGTCAGAGAAAGAATTTAAGCAGAGCTTTGTTTAAAGCATGCAATACCTAAAGTCTGCCCATCGCCACTGAGTCAGAACTGACTCACACGTGACTCTCCAAGGAAAACCTACTGGACATTGCAGTATGACTGAAGACTCATAGGTTGTAAGTTACACAGAAGGAGATTACCCATTTTTAATGGATTTGAACAGCCTGCCTTTGGATTGACAGTGCAACTCTTTAACCACTAGGCCACCAGTGCTGTCTTATTCAAATTGAGGAATTGTCTCTTAGTCTACGGACAATATGAAGTACTTGCTTGGTGGAAGCTGAGGTCTCCAGAGGAGTCATAGCACCATATCATTTTCTGATATTGGTTCAGATTTCATTTGCTTTCTTATTGACTAGTATATCGGATGTGGCCTTGCCTTCAGGAAGTATGCAGCTGAAAGTGCATTACATACCTCTGGTGGCCTAGTGGCAAGAAAGTGTGCTGCAATCTCAAAAGTGCACAGTTTGAATCCACCAGACGCTCCAGTGGAGAAGGAGAGACAACCTCCTCCTGTGCCAGTTGGATCTGATTTGACAATATGCAACAAGAAAAATGAGAAAGAAATAAAAAAAGAAGAAAGAGCATTACAACCACCAGTGAATCCTAAAGAGAGGCAATCCACCCTTGGGTCTTGCAGGGAACTTACCTCTGGCTATGTCTTTGGTGATTCCCAAGAGTTAGATTTGACTACCATGTAGTCAGGCTGAGGGAATCCCAGAAACAATCCTGTACATTTTTAAATTTGTAATAGCATACGCAACCCGTTACAGAATGTTCCAAATATTATTAATTAAATCCATAGCTACGTTCCCATAACCATGGCCATAGATTTCATTCATATTAGAGATGAGGAGGAGGGCGCATGACAGGACAAGGTTCAGATCTTTTGTCTATAGGGTCTCTATAGGGTCAACTTGACAGTACCTTATAACAACATAACTATGATCCAGTAAAATAGCTTTCAGGATCAAACCAGTGTTTTTTCCTCATTCTAAAATGATCTGTCTTGTCTTTGCTCTGTTATTGTCTTTAAAAAACGAGCCTCTATGACTGTGCTTGAGATTCAGACTTCTTTCCTCCTTAGACCCATGAGGACAATTAAGCATTCTGGGATTTCCATTCCTCACAGTGTTATCTACAGTTTGTTGTGAGCCATACAGTTGAATGCCTTTGCATAGTCAATAAAACACAGGTAAATATCTTTCTGGTATTCTCGGCTTCCAGCCAAGATCCATCTGACATCAACAGTGATAACGGTCATTCCATGTCCTCTTACGAATCCGGCTAGCATTTCTCGCAAACATAAGGTATTATGAATCTTTTTTTAAGTCTTTGCCAATCTGATAGCTGGAAAAAAAATACCTCATTGTTATTCAGATACAATTTCCTTGTTTACTGGACATCTTTTCATATCATTACTGGCTTATAAAGGCCCATTTTCTACTCATATGAATTCATTTCCCTAACACTGGCATATTCTTTTACTTTCTTGTTCATCTCTTAATTGACTTTTATGGGTTCTTAGATGTATAAGAAATTCAGTTCTTCACTCAATGTGTTGATCTAGGCAACATAACCACTTTAAAGATAAAAAAAAATTAAGAGTAGAATAAGTAGGAGTCATTTTACAAAACTAACAAATATCAAAGTAGGAACTGGTCCCAGACACGACTCTAATGCTCATGCTTTTAGATAGCTAGTCAAAATTAAATTCTGGCTCTTTTATATAAAAACACATATATACCCATAAGAGAAGATGTACAACTCATATTTATACCTAAAACTTTAAAACAGCATATAAATATTTTGGTTGCAGTATCACACATAGTTGTCAAGTTGTCAAAATGTAGCTTGTTCATTTAAAATGTGTAAATTTCGCTATATGAAAAGTTTACATCATGTAAAAAAATCCCTTTAAGCTGGCATCTCTTTAATAAAGCAAACAACATTAACACCAGAAAGGAGTAGGAGGAAATCAACAATGTGCTTTCTACATAGTGTCGTGGGAAAAGTGCAGCCAGAGTATTCCTTGCAGGCAAAGATGGCAAAACTTCATCTCAAATACTGTGGGCATGTTGTCAAGAGAGGCTATTCCTTGGAAAGGGACAGGAAAGGTGGAGGGTCAGCAAAGGAGAGGGAGGCCTGCAACGAGATGGAGTGACATGGTGAAAAGAGCAATGGGATCAAGTGTATCCGATGAAGAGGATGACACAAGATAGGACAGATCCTATGATCCGCTGTGAAGTCATACCTGAATTGGCAACACCTAACAACAATATATAACACACCAAGAACACGGCAATCACTTTGTGTTACTTCTGTCCAAAGTACATAACCTCAATCTAATTCATAGGAGACATAAGGTAAATTCAGAATCACTTTCTAAACTAATTGATCCAAACCACTTAGGTCATGAAAATCAAAGAAAGTTTGAAATAACTGTTCCACATTGTTGTTGTGGTGGTGGTATACCATTGAAGGAGCTTCGGTGGAACCGACCCATAGCTGACCCTCCAGTGGCTTTACAGAGGCAGTAAGTTACACAGGAGGAGATTATCCATCTTTCTCCCATGGAGCAGCGGTTGGATTCAAATTGTGTGCCTTTGGGTTGGCAGCACCACTCCTTACAACCAGGTCACCTCAACGGTTATAGCTTAGCATATTAAAGCAGGCTAAAGAGACAACTCTGGTTAGTGTAGTGGGTAGGAAGCTGTGCTGCCAAACCAAAGGTGAGCAATTCAAATCCAAGCTGCTCCTTGGGAGAAAGATGGACAATCTCCTCTCAAGTAATGTAGAGCCTCTGAAAACCTACTGGGGGGCCAGCTATAATTCTATGGCAGTGAGTGAGTGAGTGAGTGAGTGAGTGAGTGAGAAAGAGTGAGTAAAATAGACACAGGAGTCACTGACAGGAGTAAACAGCTAATATCTGGCTGCTAACTGAAAAGATAACACAAGTCCACCTTCAGTTATCTCAAAAGAAAAGCCTAGTGATCCACTTCTCAAAACTCAGCCACAGAAAACCCTGGAAAGTGAAGTTCTCCTCTGCTGTACGCAGGATTGCCATAAGATAAAAATGATGCCAAATGAATTTGAAAAGACAGTCACAAAAAATGAACGTCATCTCGATGTTTATTAACAGAGGAATATCTAAGTAAGTGAGATTTTTCTTTTACTGTAAAGGCCACTACCTGTGGTAATGAACAATATCCAAGTAACAGTATTATGTTCCTGATTTTTATTATGGTACTAAAATAATACAATAATATAAAATAATACAAGTTCCTTGTTTGGGGAAAACACAGTAAAGTAGGTTAAGGTAAAGGGCTATTGTGTCTCCACAGGATTAAGCAATGTGGTAAAAATTACCACTTTGGGAAAGCAGGTGAACTGTGGACATGTTATCTGGAAGCCTCGGTCTCTGGAGAAAGCCATCATGCCTGAGGAAGACCCTGAACAAGATGGACTGACAAAAAGGCCACAATCACGGGCTCAAGCATGGCACCAATGGGAGGACGGCGCTGGGCAGGGCAATGTTTCATTCTGTTATACAGAGGGTTGCTGACTCAGTCGAGTTTGTCAGGGGACGACACCTGGCAGCAGCAACCAGCTGAAAGGCAGGTGGGAACTTCTTGAGTACTCTTGCATCATTTCTGGTAGTTGGACGTTTTGCCAAAATACAAAGTAAAGAAAATATGTTGATATTGTTGTTGTTTTTGTTATCGTTGTCATCGTGGTGTATGCTCTCGTCAGAACCTGCCCAGAGCTGACCCTCCAGTGTGTTTTCAGAGGCTTTAAACGGCTTGGGAAGAGATTGCCCATCTTCTTGCCCAGGGGCAGCTGTTAGATTCAAATCGCATGCCTTAGCGTAGACAAGGCAAGTTCCTACCACTAGGCCACCAGAGCTCCCCAAAGATAATATAAGCACGTAAACTAGATAGCATTTCACTTAAAAAGTTATATGTTAATATATACAAGGGGGAAAAAATCCTCAAAAGACTAAATTCATAACTCCCATTACTTCTCTGGGTACAATAATGAGGACTTTTATTTTTATGTATTTCTATGCTATCTGATCTTCCACCAATCCTGATGCCACAATTCTCCTCATAGAGCCCAGCCTCCTGGATAATCTGCTCTGCATACATGTTGAAAAGGTATGGAGACAGGACACATCCCTGGCGCACACCCTTCCCAATTTTGAACCATGCAGTGTTACCCTGCTCTGTTCTGACAACTGCCTCTTGGTCCAAGTATAGGTTTCGCATTAGCACAATTAAATGTTCTGGGATTCCCATTCTTCTAAGAGTCAGCCACAGTTTATTATGATCCACACAGTCAAACGACATTCTTCTGGTATTCCCTGTTTTCAGCTAGGATCCATGTAACATCAGCTACAATATCCCTAGTACCACGACCCCTTCTAAACCCAGCCTGGACTTCTGGCAATTCTGTGCTGATGTGCTGTTCCAGTCCTTTTTGGCATCAGGATTGGTGGAAGATCTATTAACAATCTGCGTTATGCAGATGACACAACCCTGCTTGCTGAAACTGAGGAGGACCTCATGCACTTGCTGCAGAGGGTCAAGGACTGCAGCCTTCAGCATGGACTGAGGCTCAATGTCAAGAAGATAAAGATTCTCACCACTGGAGCAACTGGTAGCATCAGGATGGATGGCGAAGAGATTGAGATTGTTCACAGCTTCACTTTGCTCAGCTCCATGGTCAACACTCTTGGCACCAGCAGCCAGGATATCAAAAGACGTATTGCGATGAGCAAGTCTGCTGTTAGGGACCTCTCTAAAGTACTCAGAGCAACAGTCTCTCTCTGGAGACTAAGGTGCGCCTGATACAGGCCATGGTCTTTGCAATGACTTGTTATGCATCAGAGTTGGACAATGACTAGGGAGGACAGAAGGAGAATTGATGCCTTTGAGCTGTGGTGCTGGAGAAGAGTATTGAATGTACGTACCATGGATTGTCAAGAAAACAAACCGATTCATCTTGGAGAGGGTTAAACCAAGCAACTCCTTGGAGGCAAGGATTCTGGGGCTTCGTCTGACATACTTTGGACATGTTGCAAGGAGAGACAGGTCTTTGGAGAAGGGCATCATGCTGGGTAGAGTAGAGGGACAGCACAGGAGGGGAAGGCCCTCTATGAGGTAGATTGATTCAGTGACTGGGGTAATTGGGATGGGTGTGTAAGAGGCAGTGCGATTGGCACAGGACAGAGCAGAGTTTAGGGATGTTGTACATAGGGTCGCTATGAGTCGCCAGCAACTCAACGACACATAACAACAACAGACAACATGCTATCTGAAGGAGCTCTGGTGTTATAAGCCACAGAGCATTACATCACTAAAACAAAGAACTAGCTTCTCTGCTAGCACGAATTCACCAGCTACTCCACGGGAGAAAGAGGGGCAATCTGCTCTGGTTTTCCAGGTTTACAGCCTGGGAAGCCCACTGGTGGATCAGCTGTGAGTGCAGTCTGACTAAACAATGAGAGAAACAAAGAGAGATGATATGTTTGAATTAGTTAAAACATTACTTTTGCCAAGTAGAAGGCAAAGCAATAGTCCTGTAAGGGTGAGACCTGTTCATGGTAGAGTCAGAGCAAGTATTAGATGACAGAATTCTCCTCCACCTAATTCAAATATTTGTGACATTAAAGGCAAGAGGACCTGCAAATCTGTAGGTTCATAGAGGACCTTCCCACTGCCAAAAATGGCCCACAAACGTGAGAGGGAAAACTCGGCCTCACTTGCCCTGAAATATCGTTTTTCCCTTATCAGATTGGCATATTACAAAGATTCATAATTTACAGCACTGGCAAGTACTAGGGGAAACAGGAAAATGAATGCACTGTGGACAGGGGTGTCACCTTGTACAGCCTTGCTGGACAGCACTTTTAGCATCTCCATCAAATGTTTCCTCACACTAGAGATTTTGACCCAGAAATTAAACTTCTAAAAACATTTGTCCTAAAGAACTTTTTTTCCCAAAGAAAAACAGCAAACTGGGGGGAAGGAGGCCAGGGAGGAAAATGTACAACAGTGGATGAGTGGAAATCCAAGTTATTTATAAACTTTCATTAAAATCTCAAGTAAAAAATAAAACAAAACAAAACACAAAAGACCGTAAGTCATGTAGATACAGTCAACCACATGCAGAAATACAATACACAGATGGATGCTTGCTGAAGCAATGTTTGTAATTTTAAAAGAGAGGAAGTCATCTCCATGCTTATCAATGTCTGATAAGCAAGAGGTCTCTTAAAAGAAAGGCCTCTTCTGTGTTGCCATGAAAGGGTGTCCATCACAGCTGTTGTTGCTGGTTGTGAGCCACTGACTTAATTTAGACTCAAGACACTCATGTAGGATGGACTAGAACTGCCAGGGGAGGTTCCCAATGCTGTAACCTTATGGGAACAGCTAGCCAAGTTTTTGCTTCTGTGGTTCTGCTCATAGGTTTGAATGCAAGAGAACTAAGAATTTTAAGTCAACAGTCAACTGGTTAACCGGTTAACCTAACCATTAGACCATCAAGGCTACATATCTACAACAGGGTAAAGATGGGGAAAGTACTGAAAAGCAACGGTCCTTGGATTCTTTAATGAAGTTTATAGTCTTTGCTTTTAGTCCTAGGTCCATAATTCACTTTGAATTGGTTTTTGTGTATAGAGGGAGGTGTGGATCTTGCTTGCGTTTTCTACAGATAGTTTTTCATTTTTGCCAGCACCATTTGTTTAAAAGGCTGTTGTTTCCCCACAACTGATTTCATCTCCTTGTCAAAAATCAGTTGACCATAGGTAGATGGGCTGATTTCTGGATTCTCAATTCTATTCCATTGATCTATGTGTCTGTCATTATACAAGTACCACACTGTCTTGACTACCATGGCAGTGTAGTAGGATCTGAAATCGGGGAGTGAGATGCCTCCTACCTTGTTTTTTTTAAGAAATGCTTTGCTTATTCGGGGTCTCTTTCTATTCCAAATGAAATTGGAGATTGCCTTTTTCATCTTGTTGAAGAATGGAATTGGTATTTGTATTGGGATTGCACTGAATGTGTAAATTGCCTTTGGTAGTATTGCCACTTTCACAATACTGAGTCTTCCTATCCATGAGCAAGGGATATTCTTCCACTTCTCCAGGTCTCTTTTTGTTTCTTGTAGTAACGTTTTGTCATTTTCTTTGAACAGATCCTTGTGCTTCTGGTTAGGTTTACTCCTAAGTATTTAATCTTGTCATTAGCTATAGTCAAGGGTATTGTTTTTCTCAGCTCCAGTTCTGTATTCTCTTTGTCACTGTAGAGAAACCCAATTGGTTTTTGTATATTGATCTTGTATCCTGCCACTTTGCTGAACTGGTCAATTCTGACCAATAGTTTTCTTGCTGAGTCTTTAGGGTTTTCTAAGTAAACTATCATACCATCTACATAAAGAGATAATTTTATCTCCTCTTTGTCAACTTGGATACCTCTTATTTCCTTTTCATGCCCTATCGCTATCACTAAGACTTCCAATACAATATTGAATAGGAGAGGTGATGGTGGGCATCCTTGCCTAGTACCTGTTCTCAAGGGGAATGCTTTTAATCTCTCTCCATTGAGAACAATGTAGGCTCTCGGGTTTGTGTATATACTTTTACTATGTTGAAGAAATTCCTCTCTAATACTATTTGGTTGAGTGTTTTAATCAGGAAAGGGTGTTGGAGTTTGTCAAAGGCCTTTTTTGCATGCACAGAGTCACTGTTGTAAAATAGGACTGACATCAGGGTTGAGAGAAGACAGAAAAGAAGGGGAGGAATGATGTATATTGCATTGAAACAGATGAGGGAGAGATCTGTTTAAAAGGGATGGATATATGAATGGGTATTCTTGTCATTACAGAAGTGCAGAGTGAAGGCTGCCTTGTGGAGTGGACTTGGGGGGAGGGACTGCATAACAATGAAAGAGTTTTTCTTTTTAAGGAGAAGAGTAAGTTAGTGGGGAGAGGGTGGGCAGGGAGAAAAGTGCAACAATGAATGACTGTAAACCCTTTCTATAAAGTTTCATTAAAATTAATAAATTTTTTTTAAAAAGCATTGATGTCACTCTGGAGACCAAGGTGTGCCTGATACAGGCCATGGTCTTTGCAATCACTTGCTATGCATCAGAGAGATGGACAATGACTAGGGAGGATAGAAGGAGAATTGATGCCTTTGAGCTGTGGTGTTGGAGAAGAGTATTGAATATACCATGAACTGCTAAGAAAATGAACAGGTTCATCCTGGAGAGGGTTAAAACAGGCTGCTCCTGAGAGGCAAGGATTCTGAAGCTTCGTCTGACATACTTGAGACATGTTGCAAGGAGGGACCAGTCCTTGGAGAGGGATGTCATGCTTGGGAGGGTGGAGGGACAGCGAAGGAGAGGAAGACCCTCTATGAGGTGAATTGATTCAGTGATTGGGGTAATCGGGGTAGGTGTGTTAGAAACACTGAGGTTTGCACAGGACAGAGCAGAGTTTAGGGCTATTGTACATAGGGTCGCTATGAATTGCAGAAGACTCGGCGGCACATAAAAACAACAACATTTGCATACATATAGTATATACATGTAATTATATTTACATACATATAGTATATAGATGTAGCTATACATATATATAGTTATAGCTATGTATAGTTGAGTTAGAACTGACTCACAACTGACCCTCCAGCAGGTTTTTAGAGGCATCGTTCTCCTGGGGAGCAGCTGGTGGATTTGTAATGAGAAGTGCAATCTTCTCCATCACCACAACGCCCTAAGAAATATATTCGTGTCCATGGCCTAGAAGTAAGAAGCTGTGCTGCAATCCTGAAGGCATGAGGTTAGAATCTACCCATTAAAAAAAAATAATAATAATAATCCACCCATCAGTTGCTCAGTGGAGAAAAGATGGGCAATCTCCTGTGAAATTAACTGCCTCTGAAAATTCACCTGATGGTCAGCTCTGGGTCCGTTCCTACTCAATGGTACACAACAATGTAAAACAAGAACACAAACATGTTTGTATAGGCATGGAAAATAAACTGGATGAGGGAAATGGCAATATACAATAAAACTCAACGCACTGCCATAGAATGCGAATCGACTCATTAGCTGGGTTCCTAGACTCAATAGCACAGGAGACTGTCCACTGTTCTCCCACATTCAAAACTGCCTCCCTTTGGAAGGGCAGCACAACCCCTATCAACTAGGCCACCAGAACGCTCTAACACACAATATAGAGTTGATGAAACATTGTCATTAATTAATTACATCAATCAGTGGCAATTAATGTTACAAACCACAATGTCTATTAATGATTGTATAAAAAAGTATGATTTTAAACCTTCATTCAAAAGAATCACACAATTTAAAAAATAATAAAAATATTAAAAATTTTTAAAAGGCTGTATAATAGGCTAGAAAGAATTCTGAACAAAACTTCTTTACGACGTCTCAATCTTTAAACTGTTGTAGTTTTGCCTCCACTGCAGTCTAGCTGAGCCTACCTCCCTCCCTTCCATTAGCTTAATAACAGGGCCACCTATCCTTGTGTAAGAGATGACATTTTCAAGCAATGAGAAGAAACATTTTTAACTGTTTTGACTTTTAACTGGGTTACTACTAGGTTTACTCTGTATCAGATTTTATTTCCCCATCTCTTTTCCTTCTTTACATGACAAGCTGAATTATTCTCCCCTTGAAATGGTTCAGATCTAGAAAGCCAGCATCCAGCTAACGAAGGCATTACAAGAGCAATGGCCAAAATGAGTAGCCTAAGATGCCTTGGAGGTGCTCTGGGGGTTCCTTCTTAACACTCTTTAATTCTATAAGAAATGTGGAGTATCATAATAAATGGAGAAAAGACTGAAGTTGTTCATAATCTCATCTTGCTCAGATTGACAATCAAAACTCTTGGCACCAGCAGTTAAGGCTCTGGTGGCCTAGTGATAAGGAGCTGCATAGCAATCTTCTAGGCATGCAGTTTGAATCCACCAGTTGCACCAACTCAACCACAAACAACAACATGCAGAGTACCTTTCTGAGGACTCCAAAGATACAGTGTTCAAAATCCTAAGAGAACTACAGCATGCCTCTCCCCTCTTTGGCCTGTGCTCACAGGTATCTAGATCTTTTCTGAAAAATCAAAGCACTCCATTCTGCTTTTGCTTAGGTTATCATCTAGAAAATCCAGGAGAGTGTGAAAATTTTTTGAGTTGAATAAACTTGGACTATTGTTGTTAGATGCCCTTGAGTCAAGTAAAACTCATAGGGACCCTAGGAACGGCAGACCTGTGGCTTCCTCATCATCTCTGATATACTCGAGACTACTGCCACAGCTACTGTGGCAATTCATCTTGTTGTAGGGTCTTTCTTTCATTGACCCTCTACGTTCCCAAGCTTGACGTCCTTCTCCAAGGACTAGCCCCTTCTAACAACATGCCCAAAGTATGTGAGACAAAAAAAGATGATTTCTCATTATAGGGAGCTCTGGTTGCCTTGTGGAAAGGCACTGTTGCTGCCAGTTCAAGGGCATTCAGTTCAAGTTCCATGGGAGAAAGACTGGCAATCTCTTTCCATGTCAACTAACCGCCTCTGAAAAATCCACTGGAGAGTCAGCGAAGTCAGCTCCTAGTCAACAGCACATAATAACAGCATGGCACTGAAGTAAGAAAGATGACGTTTCACCATCCTCGTCTCTAAGAAGCACCCTGATTGCACTTTCTCCAAGACACATTTGTTTGTTCTTTTGGCAGTCCAAAGACACTCTTCCTCAACACCACAACTGAAAGACATTGATTCTGTTCTCATTCTTGTCCTTGTTCAACTCAGTTGCAAGTAATTGAAAAGATTTTGGTTTGGATTAAGTGCACTTGAGTCTTTAAAATGAGTTTGTTCCTCTTTAGTACTTTGAAGAGGTATCTGACCACAGATTTTTTTTCCAACACAACACAACTTTTGATTTCTTGATTGCTATTACCATGGGTGTTAACTATGGATCCAAGCAAGGTGAAATAACTGACAATATCAGATTTTATCTATTATGATGTTGCCTACTGATCCAATGTATATTGAAATGTAATTCATGTTGAAGGCTATAATCTTTAATCTTCTGCAAATGTTTCAAATCCTCTTCACTTTCAGCAATGTTGCCTCATCTGCATAATGCATGTTGTTGATGAGTATCCTCCAGTCTTCATGCTACATTCTTCCTCATAAAGTCCCGTTTCTAGAATTATTTGCTCAACATACAGATTAAATAGGTATTGGGGAAAGATGTAGCCCTGACACACACTTTTCTTGATTTTAACCTGCCCTGAGGAACTCCGTATCCACACTACTACCCTGAGGAGCTGTTGTTGACAGGGCAGATTTTAGCAATAACCCTGACGATAACCCTGAGTATAAGGGATTTACTCATTCTTACAAAGCCAGAGGGTGATGGAGTGGGTGTCACATGACAGCAGTTACCCATTAAGGAATTGTGACAAGCTGTATGTCTAGGTAGCATGCTCTCATTATTAATTTATTGCTTGATTGCTTAAGGGATTAAATGTTTGGCACTAACCAGAAGTTAGATGGTGAAAAGATGGAAACTGTCAAGGACTAGATCACAATCACTACTCTTTATAATCAGCAGTGAGGAAATCAGGAGATGTACTGCATTTGGAAAGTCTGTTGTCAGTGATTTCTCCAACTTATTGAGGAGCAATGGTGTCAGTTTGAAGACCAAGGTGCACCTGGTGCAGTTCAAGGTCTTTTCCAACACTTGTTATGTTTTTAAGAGCTGGGCAATGAATAAGGATAACAGTAAAGAACTGTCTTTGAGTTATGGAGTTGGAGAGGAATACTGAATATTCCATGGACTGCCAAAACAACAGTTATGTTGTGGAAAAAGTACAGCCAAAGTGCTCACTGGAAGCAAGGATAATGAATGTTCATCTCCTATACTTTGGGCATATTGCTTGGAGAAGTTATTCCTTGGAGAGGGACATCATGCTTAGAAAGGTGGAGGGTCAGCAAAAGAGACAAAGACTGTCAACCAGATGCATTGACACAGTGACTGCTGCAATGGGCTCAAGGATGTCAGAGATTGTAAGAATGTCACAGAGTTTAAATCTGTTATTTACAGGGTCACTATGAATCATACTGGACTTGATGGCACTTAACAACACAATGTTTACAGAAACATACTACCACATCTTTCTCCTTTGGTGGGGTTCAAAACATTGACATTCTGCTTACTAGCTAAGTGCTTTAAGTTAAGGCACTTTCACACCAAAGTAGGAATAAATCCCTAAAGGCTGAGGAGGTTCAGAAAGATGAATTAAGAGATTCAAGGTCAATTAGCTGGCAGGTGACAGGATCAACTAGTATTTTGCCCACTCGTATCTCCCAAAACCTAGGAGCCCTGCCTTTAAAACATGTTTCTGTCTACTGTTGTTGTTACTCTGTCAGAACTGACTCATTGCTGACTCTCCAGTGGGTTTTCAGATGCTATAATTCAGAGTGTTGACAACAAAAACAGTTCAGAGTGGGAGATTTCTCCCACAGAACAGCTGGTGGACTTGAACGCTTGTCTTCAGATTTGATGGTACAAGTTCTTACCCACAAGACCACCAGAGATCCCCCTGACTACTGAATACACCAGCTACTGTCAGAACCACCTGGACTGTGTTTTACCATATACTCCACAGGGCCTAGCAATCCTTAGGGTTTCTACCCTGGAGAAGTCACACTAAGCTCAGGTTCCCTCCAGGAGCCGCACAAGAGTCTTGCAAATCACAGAGTGAAGCCACAGAAGAGGTTGCAAGCAAAGACCTGGGGAGCCGGCTTCCTCTCCATGAGTCACGGTGTCCCTGTCTCTTCACTGGGCTCTTTTGTCTCACTTCTTCCTCTTCAGCCCTGGCACATACTCTGCAGCTAAGTTATTGGGGAAATGTGACTACAGAGCTATTAAATTACTTTCTTTAAAAAAAACCCAGTAAGGATCCAGAGAAGCTTCTAGTCGGTTCAGAGCCCCTACAGATCCTGACGATAGACAGACATACTACATTTTAACTCTTAATTCTGCTTCTCCAAGCTGGAAGCCTAAGTAAAGGGTTTATGTTATTCAAATGAGACAGCAATTGATCCAAACATTTGAGATCCTCCTCTTTGTACCTAAATCCCTTGGAACTATAACTACCAAAAGGCTGGAGGTTCAAGTCCTTCCAGGGGCACCTCAGAAAAAAGGCCTAGTGATCTGTTTGTGCTAAAATCAGCCACTGAAAATCCTGTGAAGCATAGTGTGGTTCTAACACAGAGAGTCATTATGAGTTGTAACTGCCTTTCATGGCAAATGGTTATCTCTGGAATAAGCCAAAGTACTCAGCAAAATGACACTGACCAATCAATACAGAAGTCTCTGTGGCTAAGATGGCATTACACAGCTTGATTTACCCACTTTTTGGCCTGCCAGCAGAGTAAGCCTCGGCCTGTCTGAAAAAGCTACCAAAAGAAGAAACAAATACGTCTTAGAGAAAGTACAACCGGGGTGCTCCTTGGAGGCAAAGATAAACCTTCACCTCACTTATTTTGGGCATCTTGTTAGGAGGGATTGGTCTTTGGAAAGAGACATCACATTTGGAAAGGTGAAGGGCTAGTGAACGAGAAGACCCTCAACAAGATGGACTGACACAGTGACTGTAACAGTGGGTATGTCAGAGATGATAAGGACAGGACAGGGCAAAGTTCAGCTTCATCCTTCACTGGGTCCCTATGAGCTTTAGTCAACTGGACGGACACCTAACAACAGGCAACCTCAGAGAAGGGACCTCTGGTGGTGTCATCTGTAGTGAGTTGTGCTGCTAACACAAAGGCAGAACTTCTCTGATAATCAAATCTACCAGCAGCTCCACAGGAGAAGGACGAGCAGTCTCCTCCTATGTGATTTACAGCTTCTAGAAAAATCACTGGAGGGTCAGATGCGAGCCTGTTTCAACTCATTAACGATGATTTTTATTTTGACCCTCAAAGAAAGAATCTGGGAAGGTGGGCAAGAAAAGTTTCTAGTTCTGAATTCAGCTTCTGAAAAAACATTAACAAAAATTTCTGGGGTGCTTCAGCCTTAGTGAGCATTTCGGCCCAATAATCTACACTACCAGCTGGAAACTTCTAAGTGCACTGATGTTGATTCTGACTCATGGCATCTCTCCACTGGGCTTCCAAGGCTGTAAATGTTTACCATAGGAGACTGCTCATGTCTCCTTAGACAGTGGCTGGTGGAGCTGAACACCCAGGCTCTCTGTTAGCAGCACAGCACATAACATACTACACCACCAGAGCGCCTTTTAAGTTCTGCAGTTTGCTACCAGAAGCCCTGCTGGCACAATACATTGCATGTTGGGCAGAATCAATCTGACAGCAGCAGGTAGCATTTGCTAAAATCAGTCTGCCAAGTAGCCCGGCCACTGCGTCCAACTGAAGAAATCCCATTCCCCATGGAGCTGCAGGAATAGCACAGTGTGACAGGTGGCCCTGGCACTGAGCCCCTCAGCCCACACCCAAGAGACAAAAAGAGTAGTTGTCAGGAACAGGTAAATCATAAAAAGGAGGAATACAGTGGCTTATAAGCACTTAAAAACATATTTACTCTCACTGGTAATCTAAGAAATACACATTACAAAAACTACACACTATCTTGTCAAGTAAAGGAGCAAATATTTTCAAGACAATAGCTGGCACTTTCTTGTAGCCTCACTGGAAAACAATTTAGCAATATGTACAGACAGCTTCAAATGTGTCCATATCTGCTGAACCAGTAATTCCAGAATCCAACTTCTATTTTGGTGTTTTTTTTAATTGTGATTTAAAAGACTACAAAGCAAACCAGCTTTCCATTCAACCATTCATACATGCATTTTGTTTTATAACTTTAATTATAATACCTATGATGTATTGCCCTTTTCCCATTTTTGGTGTCAATGATTAATTGCTCAAAATGGCTTTCTTAGTCACTGAATTTGACTTTAAGGGACCAGTCATTGGAGAGGAAGTCATGCTTGGGAGGGTGAAGGGACAGCCCAGGAGAGGAAGACCCTCGATGAGATGGATTGATTCAGTGACTGGGGTAATGAGGGTAGGTGTGTCAGAGACAATAAGATTGGCACAGGATAGAGCAGGGTTTAGGGCTGTTGTACATGGGGTTGTTATAAGTCACAGACTACTCGACAGCACATGACAACAACAACATGTGGATGGTGGGAATATGGGAGTAGGCTGTGTTAGTCTATGTATAAGAGGATTGACTAGTCTCACCATTAAATTCAGCAGATTCAGCAGCACAATTTGAGAATTTCACTACCATAAAAGAAGTAGTAGAGAATACAGTGCACACTTCTGTGCCAGAGATTCTTGTGCCAGCCAGACCTACATGAGAGCAGCAACTGGTGCTGCAGCAGAGAACCGGAGACCTGACATGAGACCAAAGTGACCGTGCTTGCTTGCTTGGGAGTGCTACCCAACACAACCAGAGCTAAGAGCCTTTGCCTGAGTTTATTGAGAGAACTGGCAGGGATTGGAGATTCATGAGTGACAGGACTAAAAGCTTTATAACACTGAACTAAAGCTGTAAGGCTTAAGGGCCTATGAACAAACTTTGGAAGCTGTCCTGATTGAGTGATTATAACCTGCTGCCAACCTGAGTTACAGCCTCTTGACTTCCTTAATAAACCTCATAAATGTTAGTGTGCTTCTCTGTGGTCTGTGAGCTACTGCAATTGATTTTGGATGACATAAAGAAGTAAGACTGGTGTTGGAATTAGCAGAAAGAGGAAAAGGAGTATGGGGTATGTTTGACCTCATGGGAACTGGTTTTGTGCTTGGATGATGTGGTGTTGACAGTTCCCCATTGCGTAGTTAAGAGAGATGGCACTCCCCAGGCCTCCTTTGCTCTTTCTTTCCAGTAATTCCCATTCTCATTAATCCTTTTATCTTATCTCTTCCTGCTTTTCGGCCTTTATCCTTGGGTAAATGCTACTCTTTTAACTTTATATGGTTGGGAACTGTAA
Organism: Elephantulus edwardii; assembly: GCF_000299155.1. Lineage (NCBI taxonomy): Eukaryota > Metazoa > Chordata > Mammalia > Macroscelidea > Macroscelididae > Elephantulus > Elephantulus edwardii. The sequence continues at coordinate 198,140 of NW_006400311.1, forward strand.
AAAGTAAGTGTTATTAATAGGTCTCCCAGGTTTTATTTATAGAACCTTATAGGCCTATTGTATTTCTTGTCTGAACGCTGAGTCACTGAGGAACTTTTGTTCCAGTTATGAAACATTACTAAGAGTCATAGTCTCACATTCCACCAATTCTCTATTGGCCCGGTAAGCATGGCCTTTTTCATGTTTCTGAGTTTTGTATTTCCCCCATGGCGTCCAGGATTTTGACTGTGACTGATTCCTCTTACAGTGGTCAATGGTCCTATCTGGGCACCAGCAAGTTCTCTGGGTCTAAGAGGTTATGTGAGCAGAAGTTCTTGTGCTACATTTGTCCTTTGCACTATTTGTTTCCATACATAATTGCTTTTCTGCCTTCTTTGCTCCAGAGAAGAAGAGACCAAGAATTACGTTTTGATGGCAGAATCCAATTTTGGAAATAGAAAGGCTGATAAAAGTTTACAATGGTTTGTACATAGACATTCATTGGGAAATTAAATCTAATAGAATGAGTTGATTGTTTAATCACCATGTTGTTGTTGTTGTTGTCAATTGCCTTCGAGTTGAGTACGACTCATAGCAACCCTATGAACAAAAGGCCTAAAGCCTTTTCTCTAACTATTGTCATTTCTCCAAGTTCACAGAGTTCTAGAGGCATGTGGCTGAGGAAGTGGATGCCACTCCTGCTTCGAAACTTTAATCATCCTGGGAGCTCCACCAAACACTGCCCACAACGGGTAGCCATTACTTGGTACACCTATGACACAGTTGTTCCATTATGGCATTTGAGACCCCAATGGCACAAAGTTCAGTGTCACAGCAAACCCAGATCACCTCAGCACAGAAAACTGCTGCTGTGTGACTCAAAAGAATGTTCCTCCAAAATATAGTAACAAAGAATTAAAATAAATAAAATGAAACAAACTCTTCTCCATTAAAATAAATTCTTCACATTAGTTCAAAAACACACACAGGAAGTATGACTACAAAATAATTTGCTCATGGAGAAAGTAGACTGCACTGGGTCTTAACCTCTCCCCTTAAATTCCTGTTTCTTCTAAGAGTTTGTTTGTAAATAAGAAGTGGAAGCAAACTGCTCAGGCAAGGCCCTCGGAGCCTCTATATTCCTGACACACTGCCCCTCAGGATTTCCTTCTAATGTCCTATCACTTAACTGTCAGGCCAAATCTGCAAGGAATGTGCAGATTATAAAATATCCTGGCCCCATGAGCATGAAAAGTCAACCTAAGACAGTAAATGGGTTAGTAGTTACCAGGAACTATGGTGTGTGCAGAGAGCACTCGTGGTCTAGTTGTGCTGTTGCCTTAAAGGCACATGGTTCAAATCCACAAGCTGCTCCATGAGATAAAGATGGACCATCTCCTCTTAGTGATTTATAGCCTCTGAAAACCCGCTGGAGGGTCAGCTATACGTTGGTTCTCACTCAATGGTACACAACAACAACATGCTGTGGGGGTGATGCAGAGGAAACGGGACAGGGGTGACTGCTCCTCTGCTCCTAAGTATGTTATTGTTACTGCTCTCATGACCTCCCCTGTCTCATGACAACCTTACGCACAACAGAATGAAACACTGCCTGGTCCTGCTCTATTCTCATGATCAGATAAGGATGGGATTACCAAGATCCACAGGTTTTCAATGACGGCTGCACACGTGATGCAGCAGCTGAAACTTAAACCTGGATTCTTTCCCATGTTGTTATTAGGTGACACTGAGTCAATTATAACTCACAGCAACGCTATGAACGATGGGATCTGAACCATACCCTTTCCTGCAGTATCCTCAAGATCTCCAACATAAGTTCAAATCCCTTTTTAAAGGTTCTGGGTAAATCCATTTCCTTGAGAGTTGTCCTTTTGTTTTTTTGACCCTCTATCTTAGTGTGATGACTCTTCCCAAGGACAGGTTGCTCCTGACAACAGGCCCAAAATATGAGATGAAGTTTCACCATCCTGGTCTCTAAGGAGCACCCTCTACTTGCATTTCCTTGAAGGCAGATTTGTTTGTTCTTTCAGCAACCCATGGTATTACTCTGGAATAACACAATTCAAAGGCAAGGAAGGCAAAGATTCTACCAATGGAACATCACAACTGTTCCTCAACTCATGGGTTAGGGATTTCTTTTGGGGCTGATAAAATGGTTTTGGAAGTAGACGGTGGTGATGGTTGTACAATTCTGTAAATAATACTGAAACCAAAGACCTGTGCATGGGAGTTGTACACATAAAGAAGTGAGTATTATGGTGTGTGCCTAAAAGAAAGTCCTGGTCTTCTCCTTGGCTTGGATGGTGACAGCCAAGAAGAGAACACCAAGGACTGTGTTGGTCCCCAAAACAATGCAGTAACCACCTCTTGTACTGGAACCATGACTTTCTCCAAGTTTCCTTGACTCTTTATTTAAGTCACCACTGTATTTTATATTTACCAAAAACGTGCCCAAGTCCTGGATCACAGATCTTTGTCTTCTTGATATTGAGATGCAATTCATACTGAAGGCTGTATTCCTTGATCTTCTGCAACAAGTGCTTCAAGCCCCCCTCACTTTCAGCAAGCAAGGCTGTGCCATCTGAATAATACAGCTTATTTATGAGTTTTCCTCCAATTCTGATGCCACACTCCTCCTCATACAGTCCAGCTTCTCAACTAATTTGCTCAGTATACAGACTGAATAGGTATGGAGAGAGGATAGAACACTGGTGCATTCCCTTCCCAATTCCAAACCACGTAATAGTCCCCTGTTCTGTTCGCACAACAGCCTCCTGGTCCAGGAACAGGTTCCTCATGAGCACAATCAAGTGCTCTGGGATTTCCATTCTTCTCAATGTCAGACACAACTTGTCATGATCCACACAGTCAAGTGCCTTTGCACAGTAAATAAAGCACAAATAGAAAGTAAAAGGTCATTACAAAAACTAAGGAGAAAGAAAAAAAAATAGAAATGGATGTCAGAAGAGAGTAAAGATTACACTGGAGCCTCAAGAAGCCTAAGCTAAAGAAAAATATGTCATAGTGAAAGAGCTGATGCACACCCATGTTTATTGCAGCTTTGTTCACAATAGCAAGGAGTTGGAAACAACCTAAGTGCCCATCAACAAACGAATGGCTAGAGAAGCTGTGGTATATTCGCACAATGGAATACTATGCTGCATTAAAAAACAAGGAACTCATGCAATATTATTCAAAATGGTTGACTCTGGAGAACATTATGCTGAGTGAAATATCCCAGTCACAAAAGGACAAATATTACATGATGCCACTGTTGTAGAATGGGACTGTCCTTGGGGTTAGGGAGACACTGAGTAAGATGGGCTCAATAATGTATACTGCACTGAAACAGAGGAGGGAGAAAACTGTTTAAAAGAGAGATATAACTAGGTATTTCTGTCATCACAGGAGACTAGAGCGAGGGCTACATGGTGGAGGGGACCTGGGGGAGGGTTTGTAAAACAATGAAAGAATCTTTTCTTTTACTTTTCCATAATTTTTGGACTCATGTACTTATAACTTGTTAGTCAAATTTGTGTCTTCTAGGGTGCAACACCCCCATGATACATCTTGAAGGATATGTACATGTACAGCCAAGCACAATCAATAAGAGTGCATCTGAATTCCAAAATCAATCTCCATAATAGTCTATGTGTTTCCTACTGCCAAAGGGGCCCTTTAGAGTAGTGAGAGAAGATCTTCACCCTGAAACCCACAGCGTCCCTTTTCAGCAGGAAGTAGCTAAGAGAATACGCCGTCCCCTTTTCCTTATGACTCAGGGTGAAGTCTCTCTCAGGGAGGAGTGATAGGGAATGGCAAAGGATACACTGACAAAGAAGATTAATCAGAACTGGCTTTGACAAGCACTGTGGCATTTGGACAAGAACAAACTGGGAGGAGGGTAGAGAGAATAGTGCAACAATGAATGAGTGGAAGCCCAAAATCTCTGTAAATGTTTATGAAAATTAATAAAATATAATTATAGAAAAAAAAAAAGAAAGAGCTGAACAGATGGTTTCAAAGGGCATCTCGGGATGACAAGGCAAAGTATTAAAATGGAATGAGCAGAGAGCTAGAATTTGAGAATAAAAAGGGAAGAACTCGCTCTGCATTTCTGAAGTGGAAAGAACTGAAAAACAAATTTAAGTTTCATGTTGCAATATTGAAAGATGCTATGGGCAATGTAACGAATGACCCAGAAAGCATCAAAAGAAGATGGAGGGTAAACACAGTTACTTTACCAGACAGAATTGAGTGACACTGAAAATTTTCAGGAAGCACCATATGAACAGGTTGTTGTTATGTGTCGTCAAGTCTCCTGTGACTCACAGAGACCCTATGTACACCAGCCCTAAATCCTGCTCTATCCTGTGCCAATCTTACTGTCTCTGACACACCTAATCCCATTACCCCACTCACCAAATCAATCCATCTCATCAACGGTTTTCCTCTCCTGTTCCTGTACTGTCCCTCCATCCTCCCAAGCATGATGTCCCTCTACAAGGACTGGCCTCTCCTTGCAACATGTCCAAAATATGTCAGACAGACTTCAGAATCCTTGCCTCCAAGGAGCAGCCTGGTTTCACCCTCTCTAGTATGTACCTGTTCATTCTCCTAGCAGTCCATGGTATATTCAACACTCTTCTCCAGCACCATGACTCAAAGGCTCTCCTTCTATCATCCCTAGTCATTTTTCACCTTTCTGACACATAATAAGTAACTGCAAAAACCATGGCATGAATCAGGTGCATCTTCATCTCCAGACTGACATCGTTGCTCTTCAGTACTTTGGAGAGGTCTCTGACAGCAGACCTTCCTAATGTAATTCATCAGGAGACAATGGTAATGAAGGAGGAGATAGAAGCTGCACTGAAAGCACTTGCAAAAAATACGGCCCTAGGAATCAATGGGATACCAATTGACTTGTTTTAGTCAGTCTTGGATGCATTCATCAGTCTATGCTAGAAAATTTGGAGGATGGCTGGCTGGCCAACAGACTGAAAAAGGTCCATATTTGTTCCCATTCCTAAGAAAGGTGATCCAACTGAACACGGAAATTATCAAACTATCATTGATATTACATGCAAGCAAAATACTGCTGAAGATCATTCAAAAATGGCCGGAACCCTACATCCATAGGGAACTGCCAGAAGTTGAAGAAGCATTTAGGAGAGGCTGTGGCACCAGGGATATCATTGCTAATGTCAGATGGATCCAGGCTGAAAGTAAGGAATACCAGAAGACTTGTCTATTTGTAAGAATAAAATAGTAACAGGAAAATCAATAAACCATCACCAGAAAAACTAGTTTATCTTCTCATCAAAATGAAAAGGAGGAAAACCATAAAGACTTAAAATCTCAAAAGTAACAGCAAGGAAGGAAACTACAACAAAATGGACTCAACACAGAAAAGTGGATGGAACAAAGGAATTGGCAACACCACAAAGACTACAGAGCAAAACTCATCATAATATGATGCATTTGAGGACATTAAACTAAGCAAAACAAGTCAGTCACAAAGATTCACATTTAAGACCCCTCTTATTAAAATACAACCTCTGATGACCTAGTGGTAAGAAGCTGCACTGCAATCCCAAAGGCATACAGTTCCAATTTACCAGCTGCTCCTTAGGAGAAGAATGGATAATCTCCTCCCATGAGATTAACTGCCTCTGAAAACCTGCTGAAAGGTCATCTAGGAGTTGGTTCCAACTCAACGGCACACAACAGTGACACTATTATGAAAAGCTAAGGAAAAGTTGATACCAAGACGCAATTGATTTTGGAAGGTTACTAAGAATGGGAAGGGAGGCAGAGAAAAGAAAAATTAATAAATAGGTAAACTGAGAGAACGAAAAGGCCAACATGTGTGTAATATAGTAGTCAGGCTTTAATTAGTTCATTAGTCTATTGTAATGGAGGTTATAAAAATGTGTACCAAAAAAACAAATGAAATTGTACTTACAGTGTTATAAATCAAACGGTTTATGAATAAAAACCAATGATTTGTAAAAGGTGCCCCCCAAAAAAAGAAAAAACAAACTAAAAGAGAAAGAAATATTCCCAGAACTATATAATGAAATAATACTTTACTGATAGTTCAGTAATAAAAAAATTCACTGCCCACAGAAAGGTACACAGTTTGAATCCACCAGTAGTTCCGCAAGAGAAAGATGTATACTCAACTCCCATGTAATTTCTCAAAATCCACTGGAGGGTGCGCTACCGGTCTGTTCTGACTCAATGGTACACATCTGTACACCAACGTTAATTACAACACTAATCACAATAAAAAATTAAAACAACCAAAATGCTCATCTACAGACAATGAGTAAACAAAATATGGCACATACATGCAATGAATAATACTCCGTTGAAAAAATATTGATACACGCTAAAATATGGATGGAGCTGCAAGACTGAATGAACTTTTTCACTGAAGGAAAAATGTTATATGACTTTTCTAACATAAAAAGAAAAGAAAATGCAAATATATAAATATCAGTTCTTACCAAGGGTAAGTAGGAAAAGGAAAGGAGGGGGTTGGGGGATAAGGAAAGAGATGTGATTTTTGGTGATAAAAAAAAATCTGCATTAAAAAATTGCATTCATTAAAAGGAGGGTCCCAGAGCTGTTGTAACAATTGCTATCAATACTGTAAAAGGAGCTAAAAAATGAATAAGGATGACAGAAGGATTGATGCCTTTGAACTGCGGTGCTGGAGAAGAGTTTTGAATCTCTCATTGATGGCCCAAAAACCAAGCAGATACGTCTTGGAGAGGGTGTTCCGTGGAGGCAAAGATGATAAAACTCTGTCTCATCTACTTTGACAAGTTGGTAGGTGGGGCTATTCCTTGGAGAGGAACATCATGCTTGGAAAGGTAAAGGCTTGGTGAAAGAGAGAAAGACCCTCAGCCAAGCAGATTGACACAGTGACTGCAGCAATGGACTTAAGTGTGTCAGATTGTAAGGATGGCACAGGACAGGACAGGGTTCAGAGCTGGTGTTTTATAGGGTCGCTATCAACTGTAATAGATTCAACGGCACCTAAAAACAACAACATATAAGGAAAAAAATTCAATTGTATGACAATCTAAAATAAAAAAAGGTGTAGGACAATCTTTGGAACCTTAATCTATGTCATAAACAGGTTATCAAAAAAAATGTACAATCAGTAGAGAATAAACTAGACAATTGGGTTCTCCTAAAAATTGAATTCTTACGTGCTTCGAAAGACTTCCCCACAAGAGTTAAGTAGAGGACCAAGAGACAGGAGGGAAAAATGTTTACTAATGACATATCTTACAAAGGACTCATCTCTAAAATTTATTAAAAACTCCAATAAATCAACAAGAAGAGAAACAAGGCATTCAGATAGCATCTCATCTCAACAGCAGCAAAGTTCAATAAGACAGCAAACAATAAATGCAGGAGAGGATTTGAGATTGGAACTCCCAAATACTGCTGGGAGAATATAAAATGGTGCAACCACTACAGAAAGAAGCTTGATTCTTAGATAGCTGGGCATAAAACAATATCAATAAATCCAGGAATTCCATTATTAGGTATATAGAGCAAAGAAATAAGGATGCCTACTGAACTAACATATACACATACACATTTATTTAAGCACACTTATAATAGCAACAACACATAACAACAACAACAATAGCAAAGAGATGGAGACCGGTCCTTAGAAAGGGACATCATGCTTGGGAGGGTGGAGGGACAGCGCAGGAGAGGAAGACCCTCTATGAGGTGGATTGATTCAGTGACTGGGGTAATCAGGATGGGAGTGTCAGAGACAGTGAGATTAGCACAGGACAGAGCGGAGTTTAGGTCTGTTGTACATAGGGTCGCTATGAGTTGCAAGTGACTCGACGGCACATAACAACAACAACAATAGCAAAGAGATGGAAAGTCCAGGTGTTCACCAGCAGATGAGCAGCTAAGGAAGTTATGGTACACTGACACAAGGGAATATTGTGTTGTTGTTGTTGCTAAGTGCCATCATGTCAACTACAACTCAAAGCAACCCTCTGAACAGCAGATCGGAACCTCGCCCTATTTATTCTATGCCATCCTCACCAGTTCTGATATGCTCAAGTCCTCTGTTATAATCATGGGGTCAATCCACCTCCTTGAGGGTCTTTCATTGACCCTACCTTTCTTAGTATAATATATTTTTCTAAGGCCCAGTCCCTCCTAAGAACATGTCTGAAGTAGGTGAGATGAAGTCTTAGCAATCTTGCCTCTAAGAGGCATCCTCGTTGCTCTTCCGCCAACAGAGACTTGTTTGTTCTTTTTGGCAATCCATGGTGTATTCAGTACGCTTCTCCAACACATTTCAAAGGCATCAATCCTTCTGTCCTCCTTATTCAACATCCAACTGTCACACGGATAGGAAGTAACTGAAAAGACATTGCTTGGATTGGCACATCTTAGTCTTTAAACAACATCTTTTTTCGTTAGCACTTTGGAGGAGTCATTGATAGCAGATTTTTCCAATAAATATATTTTTGTTATTTCTTGACTGCTATTACCACAGGTGTTGAGAGTGTATCCAAGTAAAATGAAATTCCTTGACAACTTTAATCCTTTCTCCATCTATCATTCTGTTGATTCAGTGGTGAGGAATTTGTTTTCTTGATGTTGAGATGTAATCCATATTGAAGGTTATGGAATAGTATGCATCACTAAAAAAAAAAGAACTTATGATATACTGCACAACGTGGTTGAATCTAGAACAAATTTATTCTAGGTTACATAAATGAAACACAAAGGAGCAATTATTATAGAAAACCATTCTTAGGGGAGCTCTGGTGGTCTAGTGGCAAGGAGCTGCAACTACAATCCCAGAGGCGCACGGTTCGAATCC
>NW_006400311.1:207537-213835 GCF_000299155.1 Elephantulus edwardii
AAAAAAAAAAAAAAAAAGAACACGTTTGAGGACTTGAGCACTAATTACTGAAGATCAGATGAGCTGTGGTGGGAGGACAGCAAGAATATCACTCTGGAAGAATGCAAAAGGTCATTTCAAAGACAGAGGAGGAGGAAAATATTGAGATGGATGTCAGAAGAGACTATGAATATTGCACTAGAACATGCATAAGTGAAAGTAAGGGAAGAAATCAAGATGTTAAGAAGCTGAACAGAAGATTTCAAAAAGCAGTTCAGGAAGACAAAGCAAAGTATTATAATGAAATGTGCAAGGAGCTGGGAGTCAGAAAATCAAAAGGGACAAACTCACTTGGCATTTTTTAAGCTGAAAGAACTGAAGAACAAATTCAAGCCTTGATTGGAAATACTTAAGGATACTATGGGCAGAATCTGGAAGCAGGAGGTGGCATCTACTTCATAAACAGCATCCCTCCAGAAATTCTCTGAAATTTGATAAATGTCAACAGAGGAGCTTAAGGCCTTTTGTTCATAAGGTCGCTATGAATCATGCTCAACTCAAAGGCAATCAACAACAGTGGGCAGAATATTGAATGATTCAGGCAGAAATCACCAAAAGAAGATGGAAGGAGGACACAGCCACTGTTTCAAAAAGAATTGGCTGAAACAGAAGAATTTCATGAAACAACATACCATCAAAAGACAATGGTAGTGCATCTAAATTCCAAAATCAATCTCCATAATAGTCTATGTGTTTCCTACTGCCAAAGGAGCCCTTTAGAGTAGTGAGAGAAGACATTCACCCTGAAACCCACAGCGTCCCTTTTCAGCAGGAAGTAGCTAAGAGAATACGCCATACCCTTTTCCTTATCAATCAGGGTGAAGTCTCTCTCAGGGAGGAGTGATAGGGAATGGCAAGGGACACACTGACAAAGGAAATTAATCAGAACTGGCTTTGACAAGCACTGTGACAATTGGACAATTAAAACAGACATTCGGATGGCGGGGAAGAAGAACAAACTGGGGAGGAGGGTAGAGAGAATGGTGCAGCAATGAAGGAATGAAAACCCAAAATCCCTGTAAATGTTCATTAAAACTAATAAAATTTAATAATAATAAAAAAAAGGCAATGGTGATGAAGGAGGAAGTTCAAGCTGCTCTGAAGGAATTGGCAAAAGCCAAGTTCCCAGGAATTGATGGAATAACTACTGACATATTTCAGCAGATACTGGCTGGACATGCTTATACCAGATTGTGCCAAGAAATCTGGAAGACAACTACCTGACCAAGTGACTAGAAGAGATCTATATTTCTCATTCTAAAAAAAAAGGTGATGTGAGTGTGAAAATTATTAAACAATGGAATTGATTATTGTTGTTGTTGAGTGCCACTGAGTCAGAACCAACCCATAGCTCATCCTCCAACAGGTTTTTAGACTTACTTAGTGCTTCAATTTTACCTCCTTGTTTTTTACATATCGGTTGATGTCTTAAAACTTGTAGGCAACTCACTTTCTATTTCCATCTGAGAGCTGGACAATGAGTAAGGATGACAGGAGAATTAATGCCTTTCAAAGGCAGTAAAATGTACAGGACGAGACTGCTCATTCATTCTTCTCTTGTGGAAAAGCTGGTCGATTCAAAGCATCTGTCTTTGGGATTACAACACAGCTTCTTACGACTAGGTCCCAATGCTCCCTATTAATTCATAATACTTTTTAAAAAGAAAAAACTGTCTGAGCTTCTAGCAGGTTTTTAAAAGGAAAAGTTGTTTCTCCTGAGTAACCACAGATAGATCTGAAGCACCAGTGTGGTGTTAGAACTTTGAATAATGGCTTTTCTATCCATTGTGTTAGCCTTTGCTCGGGGCATGGTTTCTAGATACTTCAGCTGCAGGCGCAGTCTTTCAAATCATCAATAACTACAAATATAAACGGAAGTGTTTTCCATACTGTGGAGAAACTACAGAGAGACTGTGGCAAGGTGTATAGCCAGACAGAACCCTGGAGATGGAGCCAAAGTTAAAGGTTTTTCTTCTGGATGACTGAATGAAGAGCTGGTTTCTAACTGTTATTAGACAAAGTTTGCTGGACTACTGAAGAAACCTAAGGTTTGTTGGTGCTGCTTAACTGAAACTAGACTTCCAATTGTTGATGGAGAAATTGTTGAACTAATTAAGAAATAGTGTCTTGCTATTTGTCTGGGTTGAGGCTGCAGTTCACTAAACCTTTCACTATGTGATATCCTTTTTCTCCCCCTTCCCCCAACCTATTTCTTTAATAAACCTTGCAACTGTGAATAAAATCTGTGAGTTAAATTGCAACAAACAGTGGACACAATGATTCACAGAAACAGGAGCAGGATGAGGGGGGCATGTCTGACCATGTAGATATTTGTTTGATAATGTGGATGTTACTGATGGGGACAGTTCCCCTTTATGAAGCAGGCAGAGGTCAGACTCAGCCACCCCCATGTTTTATCTGTTCCTTTTAAAACCAGGGAGATAGATGCCTTTGGTTTAGTAGCATAACTCCCTGTGAATTACCCTACCAGAGCTGAATAACATTAATCAACAGTAGTTAATGCTATAAAATACCTATGAATGATTATATGAAAAACCATTATTATTTGTAAATGTTCATTAAAATAAAAAATAATTACTTTTTTAAAAGCTGTACAGAAATAATGAAGGGGGAAAAAACCCCCACAAACACCTGCTGAGACTACTTAATACAACCAAATACCTCATGAGATTTTACTCCTTACTTTGGAGGTTTAGGGTCATGGTATCATCCCAGTTCATTGGCTTGGTTAGTGCTTCCATTTTACCTTCATTTTTAATATATTAGTTGAGGCCTTAAAATGTGTAGACAACTCACTTTCCATTTCCTTTTGAGTGCTTGACAATAAATAAAGATGACAGAAGAAGAATTGATGCCTCTGAGTTGTGATCTTGGAAAAGAGTACTGAATATGCCATGGACTGCCAAAAGAACAGATAGGTCTTGGGGGGAAATGTGGCACAGTGCTACTTGGAGGCAAAGAAGGCAAAGTTTCATCTCTTATATTTTGGACATATAGCCAGGCCAGACGATTTCTTGGAAAGGGGCATGATTCTTGGAAAGGTGGAGGGTCAAAGAGATGAATTGACACAGGAACTACAGCAAAAGCTTCAAGAGTATGCAGATGGCACAGGATAGCACTGGGTTCAAGTCTGTTGTTCACAGTTGACTCGACAGCATCTAACAACAACAATAATAATAACAAGAAGATATAACAATTGGTTCTATTCACCTGAAGCAACCTAGAAAGATGATTCAGGAATAAGAGATGAAAAGAGACATACAGATTAATTGCCTCCCTGTAAAACTGCCTCCTTTCTCATTGGAATAAAATAAGTGGATGGGGTATGGCCACAATTTCTAAACATGTTGATCAAAGACTCTTTAAAAGAAAACTGATCAAAAAGGGTGGAAATGTAGAAAAGAATTTCAAATTTTCATGACATCTACTCTTTCTGGAGCAAAAGAGGGTGGACAAATCACTGGAACTATAGCCCTGGGATATTTTAAAACCTTCAACTAAATATATTCCCTGAAGTCCTCTTAAAACAAAATTGTTTAACTATACAAAATATCTAACTTGATCGTTTAAGCTCTATCTAAATGGGACCAAATTGGCAATAACAACTCAAAAGATGACTCAGGGAGCTTAAAGGGAGTTTATGTTAATAAGGAGGGACAGAGAAGGGGAGGAGAAGGAGGAGAGTAGAGAGACACAACTAAGGAAGGAAACAAGTGAAATTCACCCACCAAGTTCTGAGACCACAAGAGGGAAGGGCATCCAGCTACCACTGTTGACAGCTCTAAAAGAGATCACAGTTAAAGGTCTCTGAAAGAATGGGAAAAGAATGTGGAGAAAACGTAAACATCATAAAAAAACATCAGGTTTACTAGTCTAATAAAAGCTGATGGAACTTCTGAAACTTGATCTTTAAGTCATCTTTCAAACCTCAGATTGAAATCATCACCATGACTAAACTTACAGCCTATCAATGTTTTTATTGTGTTATGTGCTGTCGAGTTGCTTGCAACTCATAGCAACCCTATGTACAACAACTCTGTACTTTGCTCTATCTTGAGCCAAACTTATTGTCTCTGACACACCTACCTCCATTAACCCAGTCACTGAGTCAATCCATCTCATCAAGGGTCTTCCTCACTTTCTCTGTCCCCCCACCCTTACAAGAATAATGTCCCTCTCCAAGGACTGGTCCCTCTTTGCAACATCCCAAAGTATGTCAGACAGAGCCTCAGAATCCTTGCTTCCAAGGAGCAGCCTGGTTTCACATTCTCAAAATAAACATGTTCGTTCTCTTAGCAGTCCATGGTATATTCAATACTCTTCTCCAGCACCACAACTCAAAGGCATCAACTCTATCATACCTAGTAATTTTTCAGCTTTCTGATGCATAGCAAGTAACGGTGAAGACCATGGCCTGGATCAGGTGCACTTCAGTCTGCATAGACAGACCTATGAGGTAATCAATAACACCAAGAAGGAACAAATTTCTTATGGAAAAATCAAACTCACAAGACCAAAAGGGTAACATTTGCCAGTAATAAAATTTGAAAGACATCAAAGGACCAGGGGAAAGAGATAATGGAAGCAGGAATACACAGTTGAAGTGAGAAATGTGCTGTTGGAATGTGGAGATGATAAACAATGCCATGAAACATGCACTAATTGTTGAATGAGAAACCAATTTATTGTGTAAACACAGTAAAATGTTCTAAAACTTTGACAATAAAAGCTACTCAATGACAACTAATTCATTCCATTAATGCAGTATTTTAAGCAAGAATGCAAAACAGGGGAGCTCTGGTGGCCTAGTGGCAAGGAGCTGCAACTAAAATCCCAGAGGCGCACAGTTCGAATCCACCATCTAGATGCTCTGCCGGGGAAGGAGGGACAATTTCCTCCTGTACCAGTCAGATCTGATTTGACGGTACACTCCCTCTCTCTCTCTCTCTCTCTCACACACACACACACACATACAAATAATTAAAAAAAAAAGAATACAGAACAAAGAGAGAAATTATAATATCTTCCTATCATAAAAATTAAAGCAATTTCCAAATAACAGAGATAATAAATTCAGTAAAATTGTATATAAAGACATTACATTGCAATCATTGTAAACTAAATTAACTTTCAAGAAAGAAAAAAAAAAAGACAGCTATGTAATCTGTTGGCCCCAGGGAATTATTTGTAATTTGATGTTAATAAAATATTATCAATAAATAAAAGCACTGTTTTACTTAAAAAAAAAGCCTACCATCAGGTAGCATTTCTCAACTATCACACTTGTAAAAACAATAACAACAACAACAAACAGTTTGATAATACTGTTAGAAAGTTTTCTGGGAACCAGCTGTCTTCATTGTTGTTGAAAATGCAAAATGATCACAGCAGTAATTAGGAAAGAGTTCTCAAAATCAAAAAAGCATTTGATCCTGGGACTAAGGAATTTGGCAAGAAACTATCTCAAGGATAAACTAGCATATTTGTATCTACACAGTAATGATTATATAGTGTGTCACTGTTTTTAACTGTATCCTTCTCATAAAAGTAACCCACGTGTCCACCTAGAAGAGACTGGTTAATAAACTGTAGTACTATTTCCACATAGAAAAATGCAAAGACCCAAAGAACTGTAAAAAAAATAAGTCCAGTCAATTCAGAATCAATTACTGTTGTTCCTAGGTGCCAGAGAGGGGATGCCTACTCATATAATTTCTTTTTTTTTTATATCATTTCGATTAACCAATTTTCCCTATCCTTTCCTGCCTTTCAAACTGTATTTCATATTTTAATTCCTCTAATAGACTGAAGCAATGTCGAGATAGTCCTGTCCCATTCCCACTGTGACTAATATTTCTGAGCCCTCTGTTGCAGCCACTGTATTAATTCATCTCACTGACAGTCTTTTTCTTTGACCCTCTACTTAACCAAGCATGACTGGTACCTCCTGATAACATGTACAACATACATAAGACAAAGTGTTCTAAGCAGCACTCTGGCTACACTTTTTCCAAATCAGATTTACTAATTCTTCTGCAAGTCTGCAGCATATTCAATATTCTTTGCTAACACCACAATTCAAAGGCATCAATTAATTCTTCTTCAGCATTCCTTAATCACAGTCCAGCTTTAAAAAATATGAGGGGATTTAAAACAATGTGGCTTGGATAAGATGTATCTTAGTCCTCAAAGTGTATCTTTTCTTTTAAAAATTTTAACTGTTGTTGTTGTTGTTGTT
>NW_006400311.1:214580-223767 GCF_000299155.1 Elephantulus edwardii
CTTCCACCAATCCTGATGCCACAATTCTCCTCATAGAGCCCAGCCTCTCAGATAATCTGCTCTGCATACATGTTGAAAAGGTATGGAGACAGGATGCATCTAGTTAAAAAAAATTAACTAGTTCTTTTGCACGAGGCTTGCCCAAATGCAATGCCATTTGATTTCATGATTGGAAGCTGCAGAGGCACTGATTTTTTTTAATACAAATAAAATAAGATCCTTGTCAACTTTATCTCTTCTCCATTTGTCATGTTCTTGTGTGATGGTCTAGTTGTCAGGATTTTCGTTTTCTTCAGGTTGATCTCAGGTAGCCATTGGGAATCATGATGCCAACCCAAAAGTAGCAGTTCAAATCCACCAGCTGCTCCATGGGAGAAAAATGGGTGTAAATCCCATTCGATTTACAGCCTCAGAAACCCAGTGGAGGGTAAGCTGAGTCAGTTCCAACTCAACAGCAAGGAGTTAGAGTTCTGAGTTTTAGATTGAGAAGAAACTCAGAGCAAAGGCTGAAGTTTTGTAGATTCATCAATAAGTGCTTCAAGTCCTCTTCACTTCTGGCAAACAAGTTTGCGTCATCTTCATAGTGCAGACTGTTAACGAGTTTTCCTTCAATCATGAGGCTATATTCCTCAGTTAGTCCAGTTTCTCAGATTATTAGCTCATCACATAGTCTGAATAAGTAAAGAATGCAACCCTGATGCACATTTTTCCTGATTCAGAAACATGCACTATCACCTTGCTCTATTCTAATGACAATCTCTATGTTTAGATTCTGTAGAACAATTCATTATTCTAGAATGTCCCCACTTCTCAATGTTACTCATAACTTTATGTGATCCACACAGTTTAATGCTTTTTAATAGGCAGTAAGACACAGATAAACATCTTTCTGGTATTCTCTGCTTTCAGCCTAGACCCATCTTATAATAGCAAGAAAATTTCTAATTCCACAGCCTCTTCTAAAACCAATTTTCATTTCTGGTCGATGTACTGCTGCAACCCTTCTTAAACTGCTGTCAAGAAAATTTTACTTGTGACAGTAACGTTATTGTTCAATGATGTCCACGTTCTACTGGATCACCTTCTGGACGCCTTTGATTTATGCTGTAGAATACTGACGATACAATGAGTGAAGACTAGTGAATATAACAAAGAACACTAAAATTTAAAAAAAAAAACACACCACCAACCCAAATACATTTGTCTCAAAAGAAAAGCAGTCAAAGTGTTCCTTAGCATCCTCTTGAAACAAGGAAGGCGACATTTCATCTCACCTACTGTGGACATGTTATTAAGAGGAAGCTGTGGTGGTCTAGCGGGTAAGGAGCTGTTCTAAAACCCAGAGGCATATGGCTCAAATCCATCAGTTTTTCCATGACAGGAAAATGGGCAACCAATCTCCTCCCATACAACTGACACTCTCTGAAAACCCACTAGAGGGTCAACTATGAGTTGGTTTCTACTTGATGGAACATAGCAACAACAGTCCCTGAAAGAGGAATCGAGTTTGAAAAAGTAGAGAGTCACTGAAGGAGAGAAAGATACTCAAAGAGATGGCCTAAAGAGTAATGAACGGCAGCAATTTGTCTCAAGTATAAAAAAAGATTGTACAAAAAAAAAAAGATTGTACAGATGGCCCAGGATTAGGCAGTCCCTCTCTGTTGTACATAGGGCCATTACGAGTTGAGGCTTGATTCAAAGGCACTTAACAAAACAATATGTTGCTGCATATTTTGCCCATAGAATCCTTGTAACTCAAAGCATGAATTCATCTTTAGTTACCTCAGCTTGAAAAATGCTGAGCATGTTCTTAACTGCAGAGCTTTGTACATTTCATTATAATTTTTTACCTTGTCTTCTCAAATCAATCCGGCAAGACAGAGTAGAACCGCTCCCTAAATTTCCAAGGCTGTACATCTTTGGAAGCAGGCTGCCACATGCTCCCTTCATGGGAGGCTGCTAGATTCCAAGCTGAGCACTAACCACTGAGAAAGGTAGAAAGGTATACCCAAACCCACGGCTGCTAAGTTGATTCCAACTCATAGCAATCAAGCTAATTCCCTCTCCAGGGCTTCCAAGTGTGGATCTTAACAAGAGGAGAGACACATCTCTTTCCTATTAAGAGGCTGGTGGTGGATTGGAACTGCTGACCCTCAGATATCAGCCCATCACATGTGGCCAGGATAGAAAGCTATGTAACCTTAAAAAAAATTGATGGGGGAAATCTCCAGATATACTATTAAGTCGGGGAAAGGCAAATGAAAAATAGCATACGGGGTAGGAGGGTAAGTGCTGTGTGTGTATACTTGAGGCCAAAAAATAAAATAGGTGCTACAATAATTTTTTTCTGTTTGCACTAAAAAAAAAATATTTAAGAACCTAAAAAGCATTTTCCTTAGTGGGAAACAGGAAAGGAAGTTCACTGGAGAGGAAGGTGTAATTTTCATTTGTGTATCCTTTTATATTATTTTTCTTTTTAATGAAGGTAAATATATGTGCCTGAAAGAAAACTTCTGATTACCCATTTACTTTAAGATTACATTGAAAAGCAGCTGTGCAAATTGTTTATTGAATGACAGCAACATTTTCCAAAGCCTACAGAGTGGCCTAGTGGTAAGAAGCTGTGCTCCAATCCCAAAG
Source organism: Elephantulus edwardii (assembly GCF_000299155.1). Lineage (NCBI taxonomy): Eukaryota > Metazoa > Chordata > Mammalia > Macroscelidea > Macroscelididae > Elephantulus > Elephantulus edwardii. The sequence continues at coordinate 217,221 of NW_006400311.1, forward strand.
ACACACAGTTCTAATCCAGCAGCTGCTCCACAGTAGAAGGCTAGGAAATCTCCTCCTATGCAATCAACTGCCTCTGCAAACCCACTGGAGGGTCACCTATGGGTCAGTTCCAACTCAACAGTACAAAACAACAAAGATCAGAATAATCTAGAATCCAAACTTAAAATAGAGGGTCCTATATACTTCACCCCCAGGAATGTTGGTGGTATAGTATGCAATATACCAGACTGCGAGTCCAAAACCCAGGAGTTCAAATCCACCAGCCACTCTGCAAGGGGAAGAAAAATTAAAATCACCTCCTATAAAGATGTCTTAGAAACCCAACGGAAACCTACTAAGAGTTGCTGAGTCTGAAGCAACTCTACAGCAGTGAGTAGTGTTGTAGACCTCACCCCAGACCTGTTTAATCAGAATCCTTGCAACGGGTATTCAAGGATCTACCTGTAATTAAAAAAACAAACAAACAAAAATAAAAAACAAACAAAAAAAAACCCAAACCCATTAACAAATGCTGGTATGGAGGCCCCCTGCTCTGACATGATGCTCATGGATCCAGAAAATATTTCTGTGCCTACTATGAGCCAAACATTCTTCAGGGAGTTAGGGAGAATATCAAGAATATATAGTATTTAAAGAATAGAATACATCAAATAATGTTGTTGTTATTATTATGTGCCATCAAGTCGCTTGTGACTCATAACGACCCTATGTATAACAGCCCTAAACTCTGCTCTGTACTGTATCAATCGCACTGTCTCTGACACTCCCATCCAGATTACCCCAGTCACTGAATCAATCCACCTCATAGAGGGCCTTCCTCTCCTGCGCTGTCCTCCTCTCCTGCGCTGTCCCTCCACCCTCCCAAGCATGATGTCCCTCTCCAAGGACAGGTCCCTCCTTACAACATGCCCAAAATATGTTAGACGGAGCCTCAGAATCCTTGCCTCCAAGGAGCCACCCAGTTTAACCCTCTCCAGGATGAATCTGTTTGTTTTCCTAACAGTCCATGGTACCCTCAATACTCAAAAAATACGCAGGACAAAAATAGTTAAAAGGGAAGACAGAATCAAAGTTTGCTAAGGTTTCACCTGGCCCTTGCTGGCTTTGACAAAGGCCAGGAGCAAGGGAACAAAAGTGTGTTCTTCATTGCTAGCAGCTGACAACAACCTTTTCCCGATCCTATCTAATGGTCAGCAAGGAAATGAGGACCCCTGTGCTCCACCTGCATGGAGTTGAATTTGCTCAAACAACATGAGCAAAGCCAGCAGCACACTTCGTCTCAGAGCCTCCAAAAAGGAACACAGTCTTGCCAACACTCTGATTGCAGCCTTGGAGTGAGACTCTAAATGCAGAACTAGCTGGGCCACTCTGACCTAAGAGGAAACAGTGATCTAATAGATTTGTGTAAGATCCCTGCTTTCTTGGGGCATATATTTTGCAAGAGACAGGTGAAACAAGGAAAAGATTAAATAGTGGCATGTGGAATGTGAAGAATTAAAACAAGGTGGCTAAGAAAGACTAGACTGGAGGTGGCATTTAGATTGAGAATCAAATGACAAGAAGGAGACACCTTGCATGGCTGAGGTGGAAGGGTGGGGAGGAATTCCAGGCTAAGGAAGCACTTCACGCAAAATGCAAGCCACTGTGGCTGGAGGTGAGTGGGCCATTGAGCCTGAGGTCTGATTCTAGAAGCCAAGGTCACGAACAGACTTTTATTTTAAAGGTACTGGGGAAGCTATGAGTTGGTTTCAAGCAAGAATTCAATGGCATTCTATTTTCAGAAATAGAATTCTGTCTGTTGGGTGGCACTGGGATTGGTTAGAGTCTGTTACAAGAGAAAAAGATCCTCTATCATTAAATAGTATTTTTTTAAAAGAGATTCCAGGCAGCACTGGACATTCTGCAAAGCAGATGGATTTTGGGTAGGGTTATAGAAATGGAATTTACAACACTTCAGGGCTCACTGGTTTTTCAACAGGAGAAGCTAGACCGAAAGGCAGTCTACTCTCCATGCCTACTGAACATAAAGACATTCCTTCCTTACAGGCTGGACTTCTGGTTTGGTGAGGGCTGCTGGGAGCTGGAGGAGAGAAGAGTACCTATATTGGGTCACTCAGGACAAAGGCAAAGGTTATATCCTAGCAGGGCTTGAAATCAGGGATAAAGGCAGGCAAGGAAGGCAGAAGTGGTTTTCTGCTCAGGAACCTCTGACAGAGGAAGGGTAGAAAATCAAACTTTACAAAGTTAAGGCCTGACAATAATCCATATAATGTGGCTGTTATTCATTTACTTCACAGGGCTTTGGTTAAGAGTCTATGAGGAAATAAAAGATTCTAACACAGTCTAACATTCACTGGATGATCAGTAAGTTTGTTGTTGTTGTTGGGGCTGTTGAATCTACCACTCAACTCATAGCAGCCCCATCAGCAACAGATTCGAACCTTGCCCTCTCCTGACACTTCACTTTTGGGTTTTGGTGCCATGGAGTTGAGACGACCTATAGAGACCCAATAAACAACAGATGTGAACCCTGTCCTATCCTGTGCCATCCTCACAATCTCTGATATACTCGAGCCTGTTGTGGCAGTGGTTGTGTCAATTCGTCTTGGTTAAGGGTCTTCCTTTCTCTCACTGACCACCAAACTTTCCAAACAGGATGTCCTTTTATGTGAGATGAAGCATTATCCCTTTTTTCTCCAGGGAGCACTCTGACTGCTCCTCCATGACATCTGTCTGTTCTTTTGGCAGTCCATAGGATCTTGAGTACTCCTCTCCAACACAACTCAAAGCCTCAATTCTTCTGTCATCTTTAATCACTGTCCATCTCTCTGATGCATAACAAGTGGTGGAAAAAACTATAGCCTAAACCAGGCAGACCTCAGTCCACAAAGTGACATCATTGCTCCTCAATAATTTAGAGAGGACCCTGACCGCAAACTTTCCCAGAGAAAGATGTCTCCTGATCTTCTGACTGCTGGTACCAACAGGATTGATTTTGAATCCAAGTTAAGATTAATTGACCACGTCAATTTTCCTCCATCTCTCATGATATTGTCTATTGGTCCAGTGGCGAGAATATTGGGGGTATTTTTTTCAAGTTTTCTTTAAAAACTTTATATTAAAAAAAAACACCCTTTATATTAGTTTACTTACAAAGTTCATATACACTGTTTTTCACACCAAATCTTTCCCGGTTCCTTTACACACCTCTCCCTCCATCCATCAAATTGTGCAACCCTATGACTAAGTCTTTACCATCCCCCTATCTATCTTCACCCCCCTGTTCCTCCCACCCCTTCTTAGATCCGCATATTCATTCTACAATAATGGTCTTATACAGTATTTGTCTTTATGAGACTGAGGAGATGCCATTCATATTGAAGGCTGTATTCTCTGATCGTCTGACCTTCTACAGTAAGAGCTTCAAGTCTTCTCCACCTTCAGCAAGCAAGGTTGTATCATCTGCATAACTTAGGCCCTTGATGAATCTTCCTCCTTCCTCCAATCTTGATCCCACATTCTTCTGCAGAGTCCAACTTCTCAAATAATGTGCTCAGCATACAGATTTAATAGGTATAGAGAAAAGATACAACCCTGATGCACACCTTTCTTCATTTTAAACCTCCATACACCCTTGCTTTGTTAGCCTTTTGGTCTGGGTAAAGCTTTGACATGAGCACAATTAAGTGTTCTGAGATTCCCATTCTTCTAAATTTTAGTCCTAAATTGTTATAATGCACACAGTCAAATGTTTTTGCATAGTCAATAAAGCACTAACAGTTTTTTGGTATTCTTGGCTTTCGACAAACGCTGCATCACTATGATCCCTGATATGCTCGAGCCCACTGTCAGAGTCACTGTGTCAATACATCTCATTGAAAGCCTTTGACTGCTTCAATGACCCTCACCTTTCCAACCATGATGTCTCTTTTCTGAAGATTGGTCTCTCCTGACAACATGCTCAAAGTAAACGTATGGGATGAATTTTCACTATCTTTGCCTCGAAGGAGCACCTGGTTTCACTTCCTCCAAGACAAATCTGTTGTTTCAGCAGCACTCTTCTCCGATATCACAATTTAAAGGCATAGCGTCATCTTTGATCTTCCTTACTCACTGTTCAACTTTCACATGCATATAAAGTAACTGAAAAAAAATCATGGCTTGGACAAAGCACATCTTGGTCTTTTAAACTGATAATCTCTGCTCTTTGGTGGCGTCCTTGCCTTGACAGTAGACTTCTCTAATTCAATATGATTTTTTAATTTCTTGCTGGCTGTTACCTTGAGTGTTGATACTGGACCCAAAATGTAATCATTTAGCGGTCATCATGCTGCCTAGTGATCTAGTAGTGGGGACTTTTGTTTTCTTTTTTTTTTTTTTCCCCGCCCCGGAATTTTGTTTTCTTGATACTGAGATGAAATCCATTTTGAAAGCTATGGCCTTTGATCTCCTGCAATAGGTGCCTTAAGTCCTCTTCACTTTCTGAAAGCAAGGTTGGGTTTATTTGCATAACACAGGTTGTTGATGATTTTTTCTCCAATCCTGATGCCCCATTCTTTTTCATACAGTCTAGGTCCTCAAAATGCGGGTCTGCGGGGGTCTGGTGGCTGTCCTGTGAGGTGCCTTACTTCAGCCAGTCATCAACAGAGAACTACCAGAAGTCCAGGCTGGTTTCAGAAGGGGTCGTGGTACTAGAGATATTGTAGCTGATGTTAGATGGATCTTGGCTGAAAGCAGGGAATACCAGAGGAATGTCTATTTGTGTTTCATTGACTATGCAAAGGCATTTGTCTCTGTAGATCATAACAAACTGTGGCTGACTCTGAGAAGAATGGGAATCCCAGAACACTTGATCGTTCTAATGCGAAACTTACACTTGGACCAGGAGGCAGTTGTCAGAACAGAGCAAGGGAACACTGCATGGTTCAAAATTGGGAAGTGCATACGCCAGGGATGCATCCTATCTCCATACCTTTTCAACCTATATGTAGAACAGATTATCCGGGAGGCTGGGCTCTATGAGGAGAAATGTGGGGTCAGGATTGGTGGACGATTTATCAACAATCTACGTTATGCGGATGACACAACCCTGCTTGCTGAAACTGAGGAGGACCTGAAGCGCCTGCTGCAGAGTGTCAAGGACTGCAGCCTACAATATGGATTGAGGCTCAATGTCAAGAAGACAAAGATTCTCACCACTGGACCAATTGGCAGCATCAGGATGGATGGTGAAGAGATTGAGATTGTACACAGCTTTAATTTGCTTGGCTCCATAGTCAACAGTCTTGGCACCAGCAGCCAGGAAATTAAAAGGCGCATTGCCATGGGAAAGTCTGCTATTAGGGACCTCTCCAAAGTGCTGAAGAGCAGTAGTGTCTCTCTGGAGACTAAGGTGCGTCTGATACAGGCCATGGTCTTCGCAATCATCTGTTATGCATCAGAGAGTTGGATAATGACCAAGGAGGATAGAAGGAGAACTGATGCCTTTGAGCTGTGGTGCTGGAGAAGAGTATTGAGAATACCATGGACTGCTAGGAAAACAGATAGATTTGTCCTGGAGAGGGTTAAACCGGGTGGCTCCTTGGAGGCAAGGATTCTGAGGCTTCGTCTAACTTACTTTGGACATGTAGTGAGGAGAGACCGGTCCTTAGAGAGGGACATCATGCTTGGGAGGGTGGAGGGACGGCACAGGAGAGGAAGGCCCTCTATGAGGTGGATTGATTCAGTGACTGGGTTAATTGGGATGGGAGCGTCAGAGACAGTGCGACTGGCACAGGACAGAGCGGAGTTTAGGGCTGTTGTACATAGGGTCACTATGAGTCGCAGGCAACTCAACGGCACATAACAGCAACAACAGGTCCTCAAATGGTTTGCTTGTTATACAGAATGATTACAAGTCTGATGCACATCTTTCCTAATTTTAAGCCATTCAGTGTTCCCTTCTATTGTCTGGACGATTGCTTCTTGACGTAGTTATGGGTTTCAGAGGAGCACAGTTAGGTATTCCGGAATTTTTTCATTCCTCTTTGCCATCATTTGCTACTGTAACTAGAAAAATACACTACTTAGCTGCTTGTCATTATTAGTGAATTGAGTTGAGACAAGGATTTAATCTTTTAAATGTACTTTACTCAGATGATGAAAGAGAAAACAAGTGGCATGGCTGCCTTAAAGACTGTTTTCTGATATCTCAGAATCAAGCCAGGCTTTTTAAAGGGGAGTCAAAGGGAGCAGATAAAGGGAAAGAAATGTGGGAAAGGTCCTAGAAGGTTTTCATAAGGGTGGTTGTCCCATGACGTCTCCTTCCCTGCCGGTTGCCAGATGTGCTGTGTTTTTGTTTGTTTGTTTGTTTGTAATTCCTGTTTATTTTTGGCTCCTGGGGCAATGTCATCTTTTCAATATGAAAAAAAGCAGCAAGTTTAACACAAATAGAAATCTGAAGTGTAGAAGAGGGGGGAAAGTATAAGTTTTTAAAAGGGAATAGCAAATGGAAGAAATGAGTTATTACATGAAGCAAGTCCTGTTCACTCTGGGGAATCAATGCAGA
>NW_006400311.1:225407-238469 GCF_000299155.1 Elephantulus edwardii
GGTGCCCATTCCGGAGCCTGTGCCTCCACCGAGGGAGTGGGTCAGCTGGAAGCCCTGCAGGCAGTCACAGCTCTCAGCCTCCTTCCGCACCACATCCAAGACGGAATCAACCAGCTCGGCCCCTTCTGTATAGTGGCCCTTGGCCCAGTTGTTGCCTGCCCCAGACTGACCAAAAACAATGTTGTCCGGTCTGAAAATCTGGCCAAAAGGACCTGAGCGAACTGAGTCCATGGTTCCAGGTTCTAGATCCACCAAGATAGCACGAGGAACAAATTTGACACCTGTGGCTTCATTGTAGTACACTGAGATGCGGTCCAGCTGCAGGTCGCTGTCCCCATGGTAGGTGCCAGTGGGGTCGATGCCATGTTCATCACTGATCACCTCCCAGAACTTGGGACTGATCTGGTTGCCACACTGACCAGCCTGGATATGCACGATTTCCCTCATGGTGGAAAATTAAGGTTTGGGTGTTGGGGGTTTTTCTTCTCGCCTCGGGTGTGCGTGGGACAAAAGAACGATATATAGTTATTTTTCCCCCCCTCTGTGGATCACAGGCTGTGAGGATGGTAAGTGCCCTGGAGGCTGGAGCAGCAAGATCTGAATGCGGCAGCAGGAAGGTTCAGAGAGGGAGAAAGGAGGAGGGAGGGAGGCGGCCATGTGCTGTGTTTTATGTTCAAGATAAGCAGTTGTCAGGCTTCCTTGCTGGTGGTGCATTTTTCAAGTAATTTATTAGGATAATAGTGACTTAATCACAAATTCTTAGTCCCTGGAGTAATAATCTCACAGCTAATCAATCAGGTTAATGGGCTAGACATTGTTAACTTTTATTATTGCCCTAAACATAGGCAACTATTTTCTATCTTTCTATATTGCAAACAATTATGTCTGAGCTTCTCCTGCCATCATTGTGGTACATACATTCAAACTCCTCTGCATAATTTAATAAAACACAAGTAAACATCTTTTTAGTATTCTCTGCTTTCAGCAGGTTGTATCTGACATCAGCAATGATATCTCTCACATCATTGTCATGGTCTCTTCTGAATCCAGCTTGCATTTCTGGCAGTTTCCTGTCCATGTACTCTTCCAGCCATTTTTTAACATTCTTCAACAGGATTTTACTTGTCTGTGATATTCATGATACTGTTTGAAAATTCCTTCAATCTATTGTACACTTTTTTTTTATATAATGGGAACAAATAATGGATCTTTCCTAACCAGATGCCCAGATAGAAGTCTTCCAAATCTCACAGCAAAGACTAGTGAGCATGTCCAGGGCTGCATCTGTTTAAAACACATCAATTGGTATTTCATCAATTCCTAGGACCTAATTTGTTTGGGAAGATGTTTTGTTTGAGAAGATGTTTATTTTAGATATGTGGGTGAACCGGTTCTTCTAAGGGCATTCCAACAAGAAACAACACATAATTTTTAAAACTAACCCGAGAGTAAGAATCCAATTCCTGGAGCAAACAGATATTTGTGGCCACTTAGGGCCTATCCTATTATAAGTAGTGAGGAATCTAACTATGGTCAAGACTGGCCTTGTGGAGCTTACAGTCTAGGTAGGAAAAGAGACAACAATCATAATCCCACAAACTATTGTAAAAGTTTATCTCACGTTTCTTCTAAGTAGTTGCTTCTTTTGGAAGGAGGAGTGGCATCCACTTCCATAATAGCTTGCCTCCAGAAACCCTATGAACCTGGAGAGAGGATGAAAGCCACCCAAGCATCGAGGACTCTCCTTCATAGGGTCGCTATGAGTCACCTGTGACTTGACTGCATTTAACAACAACAAAAGTTGCTTATTGTTGTGTGCTATCGAATTGGAAGCAACTCCTAGCTGACCTTCCGGTGGGTTTTCAGAGGCAGTAAACTGCACTGAAGGAGATTGCTCATCCTTCTCCCCCAGAGCAGTCTGCCTGTGTGCCTTTGGGATTGCAGGGCAGCTCGTTACCACTAGGCCACCAGAGCTCCCTCTAGTAGATGCTAAAAAGTGATACGCATACTGTGTGAAGGTGAATCAAGAGATCTGAAAAACGGGAGTCAGAGGGGGTCAGGCAAGAGCAGAGGGAGTGGTGTGTGGAGTAAATAAGGTGTTTGTGGGAGTGGTTAGGAGGATTGAGGGTGGTGATGGGTGTGATTAGTCATTATAGTGATGGCTCATCAAGGTAATTAAGGTACACAGTAGGCCCACCAAACAGCTTTGTAGACACTCAATACTTACATAATGAGGCATTCAACTGGCATTTATTCAATGAACAAATGAAACTGTGCAGATAATCTCAACCTGATATTCTTGCTCTTGGATACTTTGTAAAAATTATATTTTAGGGGAGCTCTGGTGGCCTAGTGGCAAGAAGCTGCACTGCAATCCCAGAGGCAGACGGTTCAAATCCACCAGATGCTCTGCCGGGAAAGGAGGGACACTCTCCTCCTGTACCAGTCAGATCCGATTTGACGGTACACACACACACACAAAATGATAAAATAATATTAAAAATATTTTGTTTCTTGTTGGAATGTCCTTAGAAAAATCAATTCACACACATCTCTAAAACAGAAACATCCACAGTCAAATAGATCAGCCACAGCTAGTCAATTTCATGACAACATGTAAGTAAAAAAAAAACAAGAAACACCAAAAACAAACAAGCCATCAGCTAGTCCACAAAACAGTTAATGCTTCCAGGAGGGTACTGACAATGAACAGTGTACCCTAGAAGTCCACTAGGTATATAGAACATGCAAGCACCTATGAAATGTAGTATTTCAACCAGCACCATAAAAACGAGCCAAGATACTGTGAAGGACACAGACATTTTTCTTTTAAAGGGGGTGGGGGCAGGGAAAGTGCTGGTTTATAAAAACAAAACTGCTTTTTCAAATGTTCACAAAATACTGTATAAATAAGGAGGAGATTAATAGAGGCAGTATGAAGCTACAAATAAAAAATGAAGGGGAAGCCTCAGTAAGTAAAAGCTGAGTTCTGGCTACATGGAAAAACACTCCAGTGCCGCGAGTAAATAAATAATAAAAGGATAGGGAAACAATACACCTTGAAAACGCTGGGCCTTCTCTGTTCTCCTGGCCAGAGGCAGTGCTGACAGGTTTATGCTGCCTGTGTTACATACCCAGCTAGCCTTTATTTAGCCACTAACATTCAAGTACTTTTCAAAGAATCAGGTGGAACATTTCAAAGAACGGAAGAGAGTCACTGCATCACATTTGCAGATTCCTCTATTTAACTCCAAACTCCAGGGTTAACTTCCAAATTAGGGGCATGCTGACCTCCAGATTAAGGAAATATGAGATGTAAGAACTTCAAGGTGTTCAGTGCACATTTTTTGGTTGGGTTTGTTTTTTTAATTTTATTTTAGCTTGGTGGGTTGGTTGGTTGATTGGTTTATAGGAAGGCTGTTGAGAATATATAGCCACAAGGAAAAGTAAAGGCACAGTGATTTTAATTCTTACAACATCTACCCCTATACTGTCAAGAACACACATATTCGTAAAGATCCGATCTACTTCATAACTGTATCTGCTCACAAATTTTCTTATTTGTTCGTATGCATATGCGGCAGCACCATCACAAGCAGCTTGTGGAACAAATAAGCACAGAACAAAACACCAATGTTTACTGAAACAAAGAAATCCAAGTGGAAACTATAATCCGGAAGCCAGCATTACAGAGCTAGAGGGGTTGTGGTGAATAAGAGACAAACTCAGATCAAGCTTAGATCAAGCTCTGCCCTGGGGCAGATAATGGCTAACAAAGACAAAATCTAAAACCTCATGGCCTTTGAATCAAGACTGACTCACAGCTCACCCTCCAGCAGGTTTCCAAGACTATGAAAAGAATGGGAGAAAACTGTCCATTTTCTCTTGGAGCTGCTGGTGGATTTGAACCACCCGAGAGGGGTACCTTACAGGTTAGCAGTGCAACTTCCTATGGACTAGACCCCCAGAGCTCCCTGCAGCAAAGACAAGTCTAGACAGATGAAAGGTTGAATTGCTGTCATTTCTGCAGGACAATTCATTCTTAAGCCAACACTGTATATCACAATCTCATGCCATGGTTTGTCAGAATAGTCAGCAGGGAAGGCGACTGCTAGCAGGGTCAATTATCTGTCAGACATCCCTCGGTAGTTCTGAGCAGCCTAAGAAAGACACAGGCATTTTGGGGGTCAAGCCTATCTCCAACTCTTCCTGAAATTGTGGAGAATGCCAACAACACCCTCTCTTACTCCTCAAAAAAAAAAAAAAAAAACAAAACCACAAACCTACAGCACATAACAACAACAACATTACTGTTGAGCCAACTCTAACTCATGGCCTTCTATCAGGCTTGTTGTTGTTATGTGCCATCGAGTCACTTGTGACTCATAGTGACCCTATGTACAACAGCCCTAAACCCTGCTCTATCCTGTGCCAATCGCATTGCCTCTGACACACCCATCCCGATTACCCCAGTCACTGAATCAATCCATCTCCTAGACGCCCTTCCCCTCCTGCACCGTCCCTCCACACTCCCAAGGATGATGTCCTTCTCCAAGGACCGGTCTCTCCTTACAACATGTCCAAAGTATGTTAGATGGCTAGACGGAGCCTCAGAATCCTTTCCTCCAAGGAGCCACCCAGTTTAACCCTTTCCAGGATGAATCTATTTGTTTTCCTAGCAGTCCATGGTATTCTCAATACTCTTCTCCAACACCACAGCTCAAAGACATCAGTTCTCCTTCTATCCTCCTTGGTCATTGTCCAACTTTTACAAGGTTGTAAATATTTATACAAGGACACTGCTTATCTTTCTCAGAGGAAGGAGCTGGTGGATTTGAACAACTGATCTTTTAAGTTAGCAGCCCAAAACATAACATGCTACATACCTAAGATTTCACAGGCCATGTCTGCTATTTCGTAATACTTGATTTAACTTTATTTTACTTCCTTTCATTATCCCTTGAAAAACACCTAGTGACTGAATTTAGTTCTAATTAAATACTATTCAGTCTTGCACTGTCTACACAGTCATTGGTATGCTTGAATCCATTGTTGAGGTCACTGTGTACTTTGAACACATTCCAACCTAAGGGATCCGTCCTCTAGCCGTGTATCTGGTAATATCCTGTTGTGATCCATAACGTTTTCATTGGCAGATATTCGCAAGTATATTCCTGAGCCCTTGCTAATCTTAGTCAGGAAGCTCCGCTGATGCCTGTCCACAATGGGGAACCCTACAAATAACCCTGAAATACTGGAGTCATCGCTTCTAGCTTAACAGCAGCACACAAATCAAGACAGCACAACAAACCAACAGATACCTAGTCACGGTAAAAAAAAAAAAAGATATGATTGTATTGTCCCATTTTACAGATATGAAAGTCAGGTTAGCTTTCATTCAGAAAAAAACAGAAGAGCAAGCTTCAAATAGACTGCTAGCCAATATCCTATATATAATGTTACTAACAAACTACTAATAGATGGGCAAATGAAATACAGAAAACCTCATTTCTAGCCCATGCCCCAATCTTCATACTGGTGGTGGTGGCTGTTGTTAGGTGCTGTCGAGTAGAGTACGACTCACAGCAGCCCTATGACCCCTGTCCTCTCCTGTGCCATCCTTATCCTTTCTGACATGCTTGAGCCTACTGCAGCAGTCACTGTATCCATTCATCTCATTAGAGGTTTTCCTTCTAACCTGCATGCAGAGAATCCTCAAAACATATTCACCAGAACTCCCAATATAGTTCTCATAAACACTCTTAGAATGGACAGTAGCAACCTTGTTCCACTGAAAAAGAAAAATATGTCCTTAAGAGGTTCATTGCCAAATCAAAGTTCAAAACCACCAAGAGAAAGATAGGCAATTTCCTCCCATGCAACTGACAGTCTCTGTAAACTTGCCAGAGGGAGACTTGGCTATGAGTCTGTTCCAATACCAGGACAATGAAAAGGAATTAGCAGAAAGAGAAGAAGACCTTTAATGACGCAGTTTGACACAGTGGCTGTAACAATGGGCTAAGTACAGCAGCATTCTGATAAGACTACAGGAGGGGTAATGTTTCGTTCTGTTGTATACAGGGTCTCTGTGCGGCAGTGCTGACTTGACTACACTCAACAAGGATCAGCAGGATGAAGCAGTCAGAATCCCTGGGCCTGGGCAGGGCTGCTGCTTTCTCTTGCTTTTAATCAAGTTAAGCCCTTCGTTGTTGAACAGGAAACCATTTCGCTTTGTAAACTTTCACCTGAATCACAATTTAAAAAGTGAAAAATACATCATAAACAATAGATTCTCATCTACGCCAAAACAAATTATTCTTAAAAAAACAACCCCACAAAAATCTCTGAAGTATTATGCTGAAGTTAGATGGTTAGCGGTCAGATGAAAAGTTCAAAATACAAAGGGAAAAGAAAATTACAAAACAATTGTATAATGTGACTGCATTTTTATTAATATACATGTATAAAGAACAATAAATGGGCATAAGCAAAATCACAGCAGCAGTTATCTCTGGACGGTATAATTTTCTGTACTTTCTCATGATACATAAGTGTTGTTATTGTTGCTAGGTATCATGGAGTTGACAAAGACTCACAGTGACTGCAATGAACAGCAGATCTGAATCTTGCCCCATCCTGTGCCATCACCACCGTCTCCGATATGCTCAAGCCCACTGTCACAATCTCTCTGTCAACCCATCTCCTTGAAAGCCAACTTTTCTTTCTCTGACTTTTCTCAGAAAGGCCCTTCCTGACAACATGGCAAAGCATGAGGGACAGTTTCATCATCCTTGCCTCTAAGAAGAACCCTGGTTGCACTCCCTCCAAAACAGACTTGTTTGTTCTTTCGGCAGTCCATTGTATATTCAGCATTCTCCAATACCACAATCCCAAAGCATCAATTTTTCTTCTGTCAACTTTATTCCTTGTTCAACTTTCAGATGCACAGTAAGTAACTGAAAAGATTATGGCTTGGATCAGGTGTACCTTGATCTTGAAACTGACAGAATTGCTCTTTAGCACTTTGGAGAGGTCCTTGGTATAAATACTTTCCAATTATTATTACTACCACCAGATTTGTCAGATATAAATGAAACAACAACAACATCAAAAAGCCCAAACAAAAAACCCTACATGATTTCAAGACCCTTAAAAATTTGAATAGATTTTGTGGTGATAGTGTAAATGAGAACAACTTCTTGGAGGGGTCTGGGCAGGTCAACAAAACACTAATTGCATACACTCTTTGGCCAAGAAATTTCACTTTTTAAGATGCTGCTGAGAATATACACACAGCAAAACACACATCAATCCAGCAGTTGTGACATGGACCATTCAGTGACACTGACTGCATTCTCAAGTTGTGCAATCTCCATTCTCACCCTCCTTTCTGAGGCTGTTCTTCCTCAATTAACATACTAACTAACTGCCCCCTAAGATTCCTATCTAAGGAGCCCTGGAGGGATAATTAAGCCAGTCTTAAGTCTGAGGCCACTAACCACTAGGCTGTAAGGTCAGCGACTTAATATATGAGGCACTCATGGGAGAAAGAAGGGCAGGCTCCTCCACAGCTCAAAAGTCAGGTGGACAGTTGCGAAGGGTTGGAACAGACTCCACAGCAGTAGGGTTTGGGGGTGTATGTTTAAGGAGTGACATGAAGCCATCTCTAAGATACCATTTAAATTTTTTTTTTCCTTAGTGCAACAATGAATGAATGGAAATCCAAAGTCTCTGTAAATTTTCATTAAAATTAATAATAAAAAATAAGTTAAAAACCCCTTTTTCTTGTGTGGTGAGTGAAAGTTCACAGAGCAAAATGGCTTACATTTCAAGCATTCATAGATTCATGAATTATGGCATTAATTATAGTCCCCACATTATAACAGCACTCTTCTCACTTCCTTCTATGTCATTCTCATTGCCAAATTTTTAAAAAGTAGGTGCAGAGTATACTATCACTTGTAGAAAACTATTTTTAAGAGATGGTGCCTCTGTAGCAGTCCAAATTCACCAGCAGCACCTCAGGAGAAATTCGGTGGGCCGTCTCCTGTGAGATTTACAGCCTCTGAAAAGCCACTAGAGGGTCTGTTATGAGTCCGTTCTGACTCACAGCAATGAGAGAGAGGAATATTTTTAAGGATAGATTCCTATACCCCAAGAAAAATAGAAGTGAGACACAAATGGAGATTTGTACATCTATGTTCACAGAAGCACTATTTATGATAGCAAGAAAATGCAAATAGCCCAAATGTCCATCAACAAAGAAATGGGCTGAGAAATTGTGGTACTGTCACACAATGGAATACTATGCAACATAAAGGAACAATTTTGTAAAATGCTACATAACATGTGAGAGTCTAGACAGCATTATGCTGAGTGAACTAACTTGATCTCAAAAGGACAAATAATGCAGAAAACCATTATTGTAAAAATAGGAGAATAACTAGTAAGATGTGGACAAAATTTCAAAGAGGGAAGGGGAAGAGGAGGGAGGAGAGATCCAATGGGGATCTGAATCAGGATAAGAGTGGTATAGATCACTGGTGATTAATTTTTATAAAACACAATGTATATAAGTGATCGTCTGAAACACAATGTGAATGGAAGAATGCATGAAACAATGACATGAATGAAACATAATAAACACACATTTTTTATGCAAACCAATATAAAACAAAATAAAAATAATATATTCATATGTTGTTGCTGTATGCTGCTGTGTACCATAGAGTTGGAACCAACCCATAGCTGATCCTCCAGCAGGTTTTCAGAGGCAGTTAATCTCACGTGAGGAGATTGCCCATCCTTCTCCTGTGGAGCAGCTAGTGGCCTCAAATGCTCATAAGACTATATGAATTTTTCTATATCTTATGGTGGGGCTACCATGGTTGGAACGGGTTTGGTTGGGTTTTTTGTGTTTGCTTCTTCCTTTGGTTTTTGGAGGGTTTTGGTGGTGGGTTGTTTCGTGTGTGTGTGTGTGTGTGTGTGTGTGTGTGTGTTTGTGTGTGTTTGGTACAGGCTATTGCTGGAAGACTCTTAAACAGTGATAAGAGCATGGCTTCAAAAGAAAACTTAAGATAGGAAAGTAGGTAAGAGGGAAACAATTTCCACTTTGTATAAGCTGAACTTGTTACTATATGTGCTGAATTTTTTACTATATGTCTATGTTACTACAAAGGAAAACAAATGTTTTAGAGAAAAACTACTCATTTCCCCCCTTTTTTATGCTTTCAGCACCTTTTATCATGGCCTTCTCCATTTGGAAAGGTCTCTAAAAACCATGCTGCCTTCAGCAAACTAAACTCCCCCTACTCATCAACTGCCTTCATGGGTGAGGCCCTCTCAGGCAGCCTGGCCGGGGCTCCTTCAGCTGACTTCTTGGACCTAGTTTAGACAAGTACAGGTTCAGCCACAGCAAGAGCACTGTGTTCTCTGACAACAATGTCACATTTGCACTTGTATGTAGTAAATAAGAAGTATTTTACCTCTCAGCAGAGATATCGAGTTTTCCCAACTCATCAGAGAGACCAACAAGGGAATCCAAGGTCCCCACCTAGAAAGATCATAAAGAAGCTATAAGCACACGCACAATTTCAACAATGTTGTTGTGGTGTATCACTGGGTCAGAACCAACCCACAGCTGACCTTCTAGCAAGTTTCAGAGGCAATAAACTGGTTGGGAGGAGACCGTCCACCTTTCTTTGGCAGAGCAACTGGTGGATTCAAACCACCTGCCTTTGGGTTGGCAACGTAACTCCTTAGCATTAGGTCACCACAAGTTCTTCTATTCAGTAACAGGAAAGGGAATCCTATCAATCAAGATTACAAATTCTATAATCTTGAGTAAGCTGCCTGTGGTCAATGGCCATGCCAAAGCTGCAGAAAAGTGGTGGGTTTTGGAATGTTCTTTTTTCCTCAGAAGAAACCATCACATTTCCCATAACAAGGAATGACTTATTTCAGAGTCTCCATCCTCAGCTCTTTCCTGTTTTTGATTGGTGATCCACTATTACCATAACTAGTAACTGATAAATGGATATATCAGCAAAAAGTGTAAGGTGTTATCATTTCTAAAATCCTTTCTTCCAAGATTCTCCCACCAATGCCTTCCTTTGTCCTTTGCTGTACTGGCAATGATCTTATAGGGGAAGGGAGGGGGAAAAACAGTTTTTCCCTTCACTTCATCATTCTCAAAGTCCTTTCTTTTCAAATTATTTACAACATTACTTTTGTTTCTTTATGTGGAAAGTATTACAATATCAAAAAGCATACATAAAAGACTACTCATAGAATCATAAGGAAAAGTATTGCTATTGTGTGACCAACCCTGACTCAGACATCAAAATATTTTTAGGTAACTAACTCAGTCCCACAAGGACAAATACTGTCTAAAACCATTATTGTAGAATGATTATAAGGATCCAAGGGAGGAGGGTGGAAGCAGAGGGATGAGGATGTGAAGGGGGTGGGAGGCATTAATCATGGTGTTGTACAATTTGATGGGCTGGGGGTGAGGGAAATGGGAAGAATTTGCTCTGGGAAAAAATATATTTGAATTTTGTAAATAAACTAGTATAATAACTAAAAAATCTTTAGAAAATTATGAGGTCTGGACAGCTAGCTCAATGATAGTGTGAAGCTTCTTCTTTTCAAGAGACTTGATGAGTTTGAAGTAACTTTGTTTTTCCTCTTTGTATTATCCAGAGTCTGGCAGAGTCTCTTAGACATAGTAAACATTAAGGATAACTTTCATTATGTCTGTTCCAGGCGGGGGCGGGAATGTCAAAGTCAAAGTCACTGCTGTCAAGTCAAATCTGACTCATAGCTTGACATCCAGGGGCATTTCAAAAGAGGCTGTAAATCACAAGGGAGGAGACTGCCCATCTCTCTCCCAAGGAACGGCCTATGGTTTTGAACCACCAGAGAAGCAATAGATTTCTGGCTACAATACAGCTCTCTGTGGACTATGCTGCAACAGTTCCCCATTTGGGGAAAGCAGCAGGTTTTAAAGTCAGCAAGATCTGAGTTCAGAACCCTGTGTCGTCGCTCATTTTGAAGACTGTACATATTTTACTCTTTAAGGCTAGTTTTATTTTAACTTTGTCCTCCACCAACCACAAGAGCCCTCAGACTCTCCAGCATTACTCAAACTTCTTTCTGCCACTCACCAAGTGATTACTAAATCCTCTCCATTGCCCTCAGTAAACCCAAAAGGCTCCTGGGTTTTCTCGCTAGCCAGTAGTCAAGAAAACAAGCAAGGCTGAAGCACTCCAAGCTGGCATGTCTTAACTATATCGGTCTCCTCTGACATTAAAGACAAAATAATGAGAACTTGAGGATAGGACATGAAGGTGCAAGTGTATAAAATTCTCTACATTTTGAGCCATTAGACAAGGCTACCCACCGTCTTCTCCCCCTGTTCATTCTTTACTGTGACTTGGGTCATGGCTGCATGTACCACAATTACTTCTGAGCTATGTCTCATCCAAACTGTCGCCCCACACCCCCACACCCCCGCCCTCATCCTTAACCTCAGAATGGGCCTCAGTGTTCCTGTTTTTGCCCTGGCATTTTTCCCCTTGATTTTAAAAAAACAACAACAATAACAATAACAATAAAAAAACCAACAACCTACTCTCACCACACCAACTTCCTTCCTCCCATGAATTTTACCTTGAAGTCGGGAATAGCAAATTTGGTATTATTAGACAGGTTGGACTTGGAAGTTACAGTATTCATCCTCTCCAGGGCTTGTACATTTTCCTTATCGCCAGGGGCAGAAATCAGCCAGAACTCGGACATGTTTCCAGTCTTCTTTCACCCAATGACTGACTAGAACTAACACAAATACAAACAGAAACATGAAAAGAGATGTGTGAGTTAGTTTTACTTCTTCATTACTCCCTTCCCTCTGAAAGTTTATTTGAGATCTGTCACTTTCCCATTCCTAGCCTCTGTGGTCTTCTCATTCGGGGTATACAGCTCAAGGGCACCTAATACGGCTCTCTGCCAGGTGCTGCTCTAAGTCTGGGAAGCTCATAGGTAGCTGTACAAACAAAAAGGTGCTCCATCCTTACAGGGGGTTCTTACTGGCTTTATAGATTAAAGAAGGAGGGAAAAGAAGCAATTTCTCCATTCTGGTGAGCACTTTTTATCTGGCATCATTAAATAGAGAATAGGATGGGCTCAGACACCTTTTTGAACTCTATTCTTCTTTTCACACTGCATCAGAAGGATGAAAGGGAGGGATTAATTAGTGCATCAGGTTGAAGGGCAAACTTCATACTTTAACTGACAAACTCGAGGCTAGTACTAGCTTCAAAACTCAGACTGCAGAAGAGTTCCTCTTCGTTTAAATGAAGGGAAAGAAAAGTGAGAGAAAGAATTAAGGGTTATTGACGAGTCTTTTTAGCCTCAGCACCAGATGTAATATCCACTCCGCAGAGCTGAGTAACTAGCTGGATTGGGCAAGTATTTTCTGTCCAGCGCCTTAAGCCTGTAAAGTCTTTCAGTTCTGCTCATTCAAACGTGCACACACCCAAACCTACTCTCCTCAGCCTCTCTATTTCTCTTTTCCCCATAACTTCCCGAAGTGTCTTTGGATTGTTAATCAGAGGGGAAAAAAATCCAGAAGTGTAATAATGTCTATTATGAAGCCCCCCTCCCCCTTAAGTCTCAGTCTCATTTCTACTCCCTAAGAATCTAAATGTCTCCTAAGACTACCCACACTAAACACGGTTTCTTTCGCTCTGGACGGCTTATGACTTGGGGACAACGTGTCCCTTCTTGGTACCTGCGGGAATCCCACCTGTTCCTACTCTGATAGAACGCAGCAGAGGCGCTGGGTCAACTCCCATGTTCCCATGGAGAAAGCGCGGACAAGGAAAGCACCTCTTGAAGGCAGAGCCAGCCAAAAGGGAGATGCAAGTGGCTTCTCTCGCGGTGGCGGTGCGCCTCTGTCCCCACACGCCCTCCCCTGAGTTCCCAATTCGCCCTCAATCCTTACCTGGGAGTCGGGGGAGCGCAGAGCCAGGCAGGCGCGGGACGTGTGGGCGACGGCGG
>NW_006400311.1:238698-246540 GCF_000299155.1 Elephantulus edwardii
AGCGGCTTTTGCTGCGGTCGCGCGCCCCGCCCCGTCACTTTATCCCGGAGCCACGAGGAAGGAGGCGGGACAGCCTCCGCCGGATATTTACATATTGAGCCAGTGCGCGCGAGCGCCACCGACCTCCCGCCTGCAGCCTCGGGCTCCTCTCTGGGGTCCCCGGACTGCGGCCACTGCGCCACTGGGAAATGCGCAGGCATTCCCTGGGGAGCAGACTTTAGGGACAGCAGCGGGAAAGAAGGACATTTTCACTTAAAGTTTTGGCAGATTTTTCCCGAGTCACTACAAGCGTCGGCTGGACTCAGTGGGAGTTATGGAAAGCACAAGACAGCCCCACAATTTAGCAGAGCAGAACAAAAAGGGAAGATAACCAATGTGAGTCAGAAAGAGCGAAAAGGACGTGGGGCAAACCACCACCGCGTCCCCACCTCCATATCTTCATGCCCTCACTGCACACAAACTGTTAGCCAAATTCAGTCATTAACAGGATCTGTGGGTATTACCTGTTCCGAAGTGGTACCAAGAACCTTGGAGTAGTGGGCTGAACTGTGTTCTCGCATGTTTTTGGAACACACCCCCCCCCATGGGGATATATTTGCCCCCAGTTGCCAAGAAAACAGCATAATCTCAATCTCTCAGTCTCTCTCTCTCATTAGATCATGATGTTAGCTCATCATTGAATCCTTTTAATCTTTGAAGTCTAGTCCCAAGGAATTAACATGTCAATGTTTTTGTTTTGCTTTCTATCTAAGAATTCATTTTCTTGGGGGGGGGGGAGAAAACTTGAGTGCATCTTTCGCTGTGGGCAACATCTTTAGTCCTTTCTAGGAAAGATCAAAATCTTAGAATTGTTCTTTGAGGAGGTAGGGGAGTGTGAGAGAACATACTCCTTGAGATTCGCAGGCGACTAGACTGCACGTGATAACAACGTAAAAGTCAAACTCATTACCAGTCTGGCGGAGCTGATTTTCCATTTTGTTTCAGAGGCTATAAATCCGCAGGGAAGGAGATTACCTATCTTTCTCCCACGGAGTCAGTAGTGGACTCAAATCACCGGAAAGGTGTGGCTTTGGGGTTAGCACAACTTTCCATGGGCAATACCCTCACTGTTCCCTACATAAAACTAGTCGTACTATCTATTAACTTATTTTTGCATATACTTTAAGATCTTTGTAAAGTAACTCAATTTCATGGAAGATTCAAATGATAACCGTCTATGCTGGAATGAGAATCCCCGGATGCATAACAGAAAGGTGGCTTTAAGGTCACAGTATGATGTACTGCCATCCTATTGTGGTTCTGGAATCGACAATCTGGAACTCCCAGCACCTGCATGCTTTGCATCATTGTTGTTGGGACACTAATGTGCATTAGTCAGACCTTGCAACATCCGTTTGAGGGAGTACACCTGAAACCCAGGGATGAGGAAACTTTATGTGCACACAGAGGTTAAGCAGCTATTCCAGGGAAAGAATGGCCTGCTAGGTCATGGAATGGTCTCTATTCTTGGACTTGATTCAATATTGCCTTTAGTCATCTAGGCAAAGGGAACAGAATCGAGGCAGAGAGAATCCAGGCAAAAAGAACAGAATTATAGAGCATATGGTACATCTCATTTTATAAACAAGTGTAAGAGATGCCCACAGAAGTTGGGTAAGTCGCCCAAGACCACACAATTGGTTAGTGACAGAGCAACAAGTAGAACTCAGGCCTCTAACTCCTAGTCCTGTGTCCTTCCCACTGCTCATAGCAATCCTACAGGACTGAGGTGTTTGTTTGTTTTTTTGTCTTTTCTTTCTGTTTTGCTTTCTGTTACAGTCAATTTTTCTTTAGCTTTCAAATTTCAGAATTGTTCATCTGGCTGCTGAGAGTTTGGGCGACACATTTAGAAGTTGTCCCTGATTTATGCCATTATTTTTTCTGTAAGCATGGTTTCCACCAGCTAGATTCATGAGAAGGAAATATTTTAAAAAGTCAAAGTAACTCCTGGACATCTGGTTAAGAAAACTATTTGTTAGTAGCTCTCACTGCCATGTAGTCGGAATCACGCCATATCTGACCCTCCAGTTTGTTGATGTTTTCAGAAAACGTAAAAATAACAGTAAAAATAAAAATTAAAACAAAACAAAAAAAAGTAAAATATTCTTCAAATCTGAAATCTTTCTGATCTTAACAATAAAAATGTCTCAAAACACCACATAACATGGATGAATCTACAGGATATTATGCTGATCAAAATTGCTGTTCTTGATTGTCTTTGAGTCAAAAACGACTCATAGCAACCCTGTGAACAAAAGGCCTGAAGCCTTTCTATAACTATCGACATTTATCAAAGTTCCAGAGTTTCCAAAGGCATGTTGTTTAGGAAGTGGATGACCAAGTATTATGTAAGACCACTATTATAAAAAACTAAAGAGAAGTTTATACACACATTCTTGGAAAGAGTGGTAGAGAGGAGTAAAATCTAATAAAGAGATAAAAGATACTAATGCTGTCAGGGACCTTTCCAGAGTACTGAGAAGCAATGATGTCAGTCTAAAGACTAAGATGTGCCTGATCCAGTCCATGGTCTTCATAATTACTTGCTATGCAGCAGAGAGCTGGATAATGACTAAGGATGTCAGAAGAAGAATTGATGCCTTTGAGTTGTGGTGCTAGAGAAGAGGCTTGAACATACTATGGACTGCCTAGAAAATAAATAGATTGGTCTTGGAGAGAGTGAAACCAAGTCTCTCCTTGGAGGCTAGGATTTTGAAGCTCTATTTCACATACTTTGGGCATGTGGCCAGGAAGGACCAGTTCTTAGAGAAGGACATCATGCTCAGAAGGGTGGAGGGACAGTGCAGGAGAAGAAGACCCCAGATGAGATAAAGTAACTAGGACAATAGGTGTAGGTGTCTTGGAGTCAGTGAGACTGGCTCAGGACAGGGCAGGTTTCAGAGCTATTGTACATAGGGTCACTATGAGTCACAGGCAACTTGACAGCACATAACAATAACAACAAGATGGTTAAAGGGAAAGGCAGGGATGATTAGACATCATGAGTATTGTAATTAATGTTACAAACAATATAAGTATGAATGAATGACAGTCCAGTATATTTTGTAAACTTTAATAAAAATGACAATTTTTAAAGTTATTTGAAAAAAGTAAAATCTTTCTGATATCTCACATTTAAATAAAATCGATGTTTTTGAAACAAAACAATTAATCTTACTGAGTTTTCACATCTAATATTTCCTCCTAAATTGATAATAGTCAAGCTCTATTAGCAGAGGTAGCTTAAATTTTTCAACTCTTTCCCACAAAATAAAAGTCATTCCATGTTTCTTAAAAATTATTTATGAGGGAGCTCTGGTGGCCTAGTGGCAAGAAGCTGCACTGCAATCCCAGAGGTACACGGCTCGAATCCACCAGATGCTCTGCTGAGAAGGAGAGGCCCTCTCCTCCTGTACAGGTCAGATCTGATTTGACAGTACACACACACATACACACACACACAAAAAAAAAAAATTAGAAAAAGAATTTATGAAGCATAGGAAAAGGAAGTACAAAGATGAAAGCAAAAATACTTGTCATTCCATGATCTGAATATATATAATACACGAAGTTTTGCAACTTACTAGTGATTACTTTTTAACAATCAAAACAATTATCAAATGTATCTAATCACAAAAGATTATACAATAACATAATGAATTCATAGCTCAGATCCTGCAGAATTTGAGTCAGATGTATTTATTTGATTTCAAAGCCAAATAAAGGCACCTTGTTGAACAACTTGACAGAGAAACAGCTCCAACTAGCCCAAGGGGTTTTTGATTTGCAATTCCCAAAGCAAACCACATGAGCACTTAATCGGTTTTGAACAGACTTATATTTGTCTATTACATTTCCTTGTAAAGTAAGATCTATCTTTAACACAAAGACATGGAGAGAAATCATCCAAAAGCTGTGAAGCCTGCTCCCTTGGCAAATTAAGATAATATCCAATAGCATTCCTTCTCTATAGGGAAAATAATTTCTCTTCCATTTTTAAAGTGGAAGCAGCATTTAAAGACCTGTTTTTCAATACTCTGCCCATTTTCATACTCTCTAAGTCTCTGAAATCAGCCTATTTGCCTCTGAATGATTACACATTTAGGTGCTTTGACCAACACATTTCAGATACTCGCCAGGTTATGAAAAATGCTGCATATGCACAATCTTCAAACGACCCAGTCATGAAGAATGCCATCGTGTCCTGGGGGGCAGAGGGGAAGCTGAGGAAATATCCTTGACCTGGAATCAATTATAACTTCCTTTGAGTTTAGCTTTGACTAGATATTCCAGAAATGTTTCTGCAGTTGGCAGTGGTGCACTGAGCCAGCTGAGGTCTGTGCAAGATTGAACAGTCCCATCAGGTTTGGGAACCAGAAGGACAAGGCTGACCTAGTTGATCTGTTGTTCTTCGGCCGCTCCCAGATGGTGCACTTTTTGGACCTCTTAACTATTATTACCTCATAAAGACATCCACCAAGAGGAGTCTCTTTCTAAATTAACACAGTGACAGCATTTCACCCATGATTGGCTCAGGTGGGTTTTCTAAAATGTCACTTAGAAGTACTCAGGGAAATTTTTTTCAGAAAAGATGTTCTCGAGTGAAGAAAACGTAAATAAGAGACAGTCTGGTATCCCAGGAACCGATTAGGCTCTAGAATCAGATAATTGGATAAGCTGTTTAACCTTGCTGAGACTCAGGTTTCCCTATCTGAAAAATAAAGCCATATATGCATGTGTTTCAAGCTTGTTCGTCAGGATGAAAGAAAAATGCAAATGAAGACCAAGGAATTGTGTCTGGAACAGTAACAAGTTGTCCTCAGTAAATATTCCCTTCACATCTCACTCCCTCTCATGTCTTAGACGTTCTTTGGGATTTTACACATTAATAATATGTTTCACATAATACTATATTGAAAGTACCCAGTGTCTTTTTTCAAGGACCCACAGTAATTGGTTCTAGATTTTTTCATTCAGCCAAAACCCCCTTGTGATTAGTCATCATTATTATTTTTACTTTCATTTTCTTTTGGTTATTGTTGTTTTGAGGTGATTTTTTAGTTTGTTTTTATTTTATACAGGTTTATATACTGATTCTTACCTTTTTAAATTGTTGTTGTAGAGAGTAAAGTCAAGGAAGTGTCGTGATTTATTTTTTAATCTAAGGAAAGGCCCTCTCCATTCTGTTTTGTTTTTCAGTTTATGCAAGACTCTATTAAACCAAACCAATTTCCTTCAGGTTGATTTCAGCTCACGGCAACTCCACGTGACTACTCTCCAGAGTAGAACTGACTGTCCTTCATACAGTTTATAATGTGATGACATTTTGAAAGCAGATCAATCACCAGGACTTTCCTCCATAAAACACTATAGAATAGAAATCAGAACTTCTGGCCTACCAGTGGAGGAGATCAAATGTGATAATTAGAATACTGAACAGTTCTAATTTGCTGAGGTTAAACATAAAACACTCAACAGGTTGTGATGCATGTGTCAAAGTAAGGTACAGATGTTCCAACATATCATGATCCTCATTTTGCAGATGAGAAAACAGGTGATCTGATCAAGGGCACAGCTAGGAGCAGATCTGGATGGAACTTGACCCTCATTCTTCTCCCTACAAGCATATATTGCACTGTACAATTCAAACAATCCCTCTCCTGGTCTCTCCAAGGACAAGGAACTGGCTATTAACACTCTATCTTTAGCTAAATTCCTGGTTCTTTAACTCCTTAAATAAATTAAACAAGTGATTTCATTTCTTTTTATAATTGGTTTATATTCAATTACTCATATACAGTTCATTTTATAATCTTAATTATAATTGTACAATGCGTTTACCATGTCTTATTGAATCCTAACTGTACCCTCCCTTCCTTTACCCTAGCTATCTGTTGGTTAATCTCTGCGCAGTTTCCCCTCCCCTCCCTGTCAACTCTCCAGAATTGTTTCTGCATAAACCTTTCCTAAGTCTTCTTTTCTTGCCACTTGTTCCATCCCTGCACAAGCCTTAATGTGAGCTCTTTCCTCATCTACAAAATGACAACAGTACATAATCGTTCTGCCTTAAAGGTGGTTCTAGAGATTAAATGAGATGGCACTCCACCTCCTACCCCACTGCCATCAAGTTAATTCTGACTCATAATGACCCTCCAGAACGAAGAAGGTCTGCCCCATAGAGTTTCCGAAGCTGTAAATCTTGATGGAATCATGCTCCCTCATCTTTTTTCCCATAGAACCACCAACTCTTTGGTTAAAAGTCAAATACTTTTAAGCATTGCACTACCAGAGCTTCACTCAGGTGGAATAGTAACAAGATAATGAAGTGATCAGTAGATGGTGAGCTGTTAATGTTTTATTTTTGTTGGATGCCATCAAGTAAATTTTCCATTCATTATAACCCTATGGGACAGAGTAGAATTGCCCCACAGGGAGCCAGTTGCCAGGTATTTCTCCCATATAGACATAGGGTGGCTTTGAACTGCTTACCTTTCAATCAGCAGCTAATCACTTAGTCATTGTGACACCAGGCCTCCTTGCTATTAATATTAAATATACACTGCCATCAAGTTGATTTTAACTCATGGTGCCCTTCCATGGGGTTTCCGGAGACAATTAGAATTCTACCTCAAATGATCCTTTCCTCTTTTCCTTTCTATGCTTCGCATATCCTTGTTCCTTCTTCCATCACAGGGTTCTTTCAGAAGACGTAACTTAGTTCTCTCGCTCACTGCCATTGGCACTGACTTATACTGACCTAGTCATACAGACTAGCTCCAATTTAGGAGGCTAAAGGCCTGGCCCGGGGCACGGGCTCCATGGGAATGTTTTCTTTCTGTTGATCCTTAGGTGAAGGTCTTTGTCTCTTTTCAGCTTCTACTTCTTGGCAATCATGTGCCTTGACATCTCTGTTCTCCCTTTTCTGCTTGCTTAATCTACTCTTTCAGATTTCAAAGGAGATTGATTTAAAACACACCCTCCACTAATACTGCCTGATTAAGGCAACAAAACCCATCTGCAAATAGGATTATAACCACAGGTGGTGGGAGTAGGGATTCTCATACTTTGGGAGGGACAAGATTCAATCCATAACAACATGGTTCTGCCTGTAAATATTTGAGCATTTGTTATTCATGCATCTTACTTCAAACACTGAGAATCTTAGCTCAGTAAATTCACTAGGCCTTGGAGATACCCAGGGGAATAACAGCAGTTCTAGGCCTCAAGAAGATTGCAGTCTTGAGCCACAAAATGATGGGCAAGGTCCAGTGGTGATTAATTTTATAAAGCATAATGTATGAGAATGAATGTAAGAAAAAGAATGTGAATGAAGGATAGTGTGAAATGCAATGTATATGAACCTTATAAGCAAGGCAATTAAAAAAATAAAAAGAAAATAAGGGAGATGCTTTGTTGTTAGGCGCTCTGGAGTTGTTTGTCCCCAATTCATAGTGGCCCCGTGTATGACAGAATGAAACTGTTTGACCCTATGCCATCCTTATCATCTCTGCTGTGCTTAAGGGAAACAGTACAGTAGGTACTCTGGCAAGAGCCTCTCACCCCCAAGAGATCTGAGCACAGGAACTCTGACATCAAACCTCAGTTCTACTGCTTATCCATGGTGTTCTTCTTCCCAAGTTACTCTGTTATCTTTGTGTAGTTACCATTTTCCCCCCCTAAAACTTAATTCAGTTTATTTGTTAAAGAAAATCCATATGGGTAGAGAAGCTGTGGTATATTCGCACAATGGAATACTATGCTGCATTGAAAAACAAGGAACTCATGCAATATTATTCAAAATGG
>NW_006400311.1:246965-248712 GCF_000299155.1 Elephantulus edwardii
AAAAAAAAAAAAAGAAAATCCATATGTGGTGGCCACAGCTGGAGCCTGAGTCCTCTGCACGGAGTCTCTGGTGCGAGTCTTTACAAGATGATCCGTGAATTCCTGGAAGGGAGACTTAGTGAACACCGTCTCTTTCCAGAAATCAAATGAAGAGTTCAAGCTCTAGTTTGAGATTTACAAGGATGTTGGAACGAGATAATATATGTGAAATATCTGAATGTGCAAGGACCCACTATGTTTACAGTAGGTATTCTCAAATTTTTTACTCTTATAGGTTCATAAACATCCCTGCATGTTACAAACAATTTGCTGTTAGGTACTGGTGTAAAAGTTGGGTGTTCAAACCCACCCAACAGCACTACAGGAGAAACACTGAGCCAGTTGTTTCTGTAAAGATTGTTGTTATGTGTCATCGAGCCAGAACCAATTCATAGCTAGCTATAAATCACATGGGAGGAGATTTGCTGAACTTTCTCTCAATGCACATTTGGGGGATTCAAACTATCTGTTTTTGGGTTGGTAGCACATCTCCTTAAGCCACCAGAGCTCCCTCTACAGGCTACAGCCAAGAAATCCTTACAAGATGGTTCTATTCTGTATCACGTGGCCTTGAGCTGGCATCAACTTGAAGGCAATGAGTTTATTGGTCCATGCGGGCAGGGATTAAATCTACTTCGTTCACTGTCAAGTTGTTAGTGCTGAATTGATGATCAGTCGATACATTTAGGATTATTGCACCTAAAGCAAGGAACCAGAATGCTAGAGATGGACTGCAGAATTGGGGAAGTTAAGTGTGAATCCCCCCATTTCTTTTCATAAATCTATTTATTCTATTTTTAAATGACTTGAAAAGATTATATACACACACACACACACACACAAACACCCCATGGTACATATACATATTTGGTATTCTTTAAACTTGGCTGGCATTCATAATCACTCAATTATATTTGTTTATAAGTCTAAATATCAGCAATAGATGGGTAAGGGGGTAAGGGAAATTGGAAGAATCTGGTCTGAAAAAACAATGTATTTGAATTTTGTAAACAAACTAGTGTAAATTAAAACAAAATAAGAAAAAAAAACTATAGTAAAACACAATCAACAATAGCATACATTTCCAACAAGTGAAGACTGAGTAAACACATAATGGTATAAGCATGCTGTCCTGAAAAATATTTTAGAGCAATATGAGACAGTTCACAGCTTTAGTTTGCTTGGCTCCACATGCACTCTCCTCCAGGTCCTCCAGCAACCTTGGGTGAAGGTTTCATGGAGTTGCAGGGTCTGGCACAGGAATCTCTGGCCCACAAAGAATGTGCACTGCATTCTCTGCTGCTTCTTTTTCACTGGTAGTGAGGTTTCCACAAATTCTGCTACCGAACCTGCTCAATTCATGGAATGTCAAAAACAGTAATTCCCTTGTGGGTAGACTAACATACTCTATTTCCTTGTTCTACCAGTAATAGGTTTTTCTTTAGATAGACAGTAAATCAATGGTGTTTTTTAATATATGGTTGATGTTACTGCTACTTGATGTGGTGTAGTGGGTCTATTGTTGGAAGTGACTTTCTTAGGCTATTACCCATGACTTTTTTATATGGCTTGGAGGAAACAAGCAAACTTATAGGAAAAAAATGGCAAGAATAGAGCAGGCATAAGTACTTAGCTGCTTACAGAAACGTATGTGCCTGTTTTTTTTCAACTATAACTCACAGTGATCCTGTAGAATAGAATAGGATAG
>NW_006400311.1:253147-255029 GCF_000299155.1 Elephantulus edwardii
CCAGTGGGTGGACCTCCAAACTCTAGGTTTATAGTCAAATGTGTTAACTTTTCCATCTTCTCTTCTTACTGCCTGCTACTCACTTCATATTCTCATTTCCCTCCTTAAATTTTATGACCTATTATTATTAACTGCTCCCTTATCTAACTAACTTTCTTTTCTTATTTATGGCCAGGAACCTATGTTGAGCTAATACAGTCCAGTAACTGCTATGTTTCTTTTATATTCTTCCACTCTCCTTCAGAACACTTTCAAACCCTCTCTTATTTCCTCGTGTGTTCAGTTCCTTCTCTTCCATCTCCATTCTCATCAGAGAATTTTCTTCTCCTCAACTCCCATCCCCACAGCCTACTTTTTATTATTATTATTATTATCAGTATTAATTTTAATGAAATTTTACAGAAACAGAGGATTTCCAGACACCAGCATCTGTGCCCACATACTCTAGCTTTCTTATGGGTACCACAGGTAAACTAATGCCACATTCTTTTCTCAAGTCATCATGTCCACCAGTGTCTTCTTTCATATGTCATCAATATTCTCTCTTTACTGTATCATTTTCATTAACATGTAATCATACCATCAATTTTTTAAAATCCTTGATCTCCACTGTCCTCTTTGTTATTATTATTGTTTTTTTATACATCTAGTAGAAACTGACTCATAGTGGACTCTCCAAGTGCATTTTCAGAGTCAATAAATCACATGGGAGGAGATTGCCCATCTTTCTCTTGCAGATTAGCTGTTTGATTCAAATCACGTGGCTTTAGGTTGACAGTACGGCTCCTTATCATTAGAGCTCCCTTGCTATTTGGTTTTATCAAGTTGACTATGACTCTTAGCAAACCTTTTTACAGATGATTTGAACTTTGCCTTATCCTGCTACATCCTCTGTCCTCTGCCTTGCTGTAACCTGTTGTTGTAGGCACTGTGTCAATCCCTTTCATTGAAGGTCTTCCTCTCTTGTGTCTTCCCTTCACCTTTCTCGGTTTGACGACTTTCTAATGACAGGCTCCTCCTAAATGCCCCAAAAATGGGAGCTAAAGTTTAACCATCTTTCCTCTGAGGAGCATTCCTGCTACACTTCCTCCAATACAGATTGGTTTATTCTTTTGGCAACTCATGGTACATTCAATATTCTTCTCAATTCGCCAAAAACACCACAATTCAATAACATCAATTCTTTGGCCTTTCTTATTCATTGAAGTGATTGAAATGCCATAGCTTAGATTAGGAATAGCTTAGTCTTTAAACTGGTATTTTGCCCTTTAGCAGTAAAAAGAAGGCCTTGATAACAGGTTTACCATTTTGATTTATTGACTGCTGCTACCATGGGCATTGATTGTGGACTCAAAGAAAATGCTATAGTTATTAATTCCATTCTTTGTATTATCTACAGTCCACAGGTTAAGGATTTTGTTTTCTTGATATTGAGAGTGAAGACCATATTGAGATTGAATTGAAATTGAAAACCATAGTCTTTGATCTTCTTCAGTAAGTGCTTTTAGTCCTTTCCCTTTCCGCAAGCAGGGTTGTGTTATCTGCATAATGCAGGTTGTTGATGAGTCTTCTTTTGATCCTAATACTGTTGTTGTTGTTGTTATTTGCCATCGAGCAGGGAATACCAGAGGAATGTCTATCTGTGTTTCATTGACTATGCAAAGACATTTGACTGTGTGGATCATAACAAACTATGGCTGACTCTGAGAAGAATGGAAATCCCAGAACACTTGATCGTGCTAATGCGAAACCTATAGTTGGACCAAGAGGCAGTCGTCAGAACGGAAGCAAGGGAACACTGCATGGTTCAAAATTGGGAAGGGTGTATGCCAGGGATGCATCCTATCTCCATACCTTTTCAACCTATATGCAGAACAGATTA
>NW_006400311.1:255129-258787 GCF_000299155.1 Elephantulus edwardii
AGAATAGAATAGAATAGAATAGAATAGAATAGAATAGAATAGAATAGAATAGAACCATAGTCTCCAAGGCTGCAATCTTTTTTAAAAATTAATGTTAATGAACATTTACAGAGATTTTGGATTTCCATTTATTCATTGTTGCATTTTCCTCTCTGCCCTCCACCTTCACTCCTCTCCTTGAAAAGTAAAAGAAAAATTATTTCATTGGTATACAATTCCCCCCCCCCAATACACTCCACTATGCAACCTTAATTCTGGACTCTTGTCATAACCATAATACCCAATCATATATTGCTTTTAAACAGTTCTTTCCCTCATCTGTTTCAATGCAGTATACGTAATTTATCCAATCTTTCTCAGTCTCACCCCAATCCCAAGGTCAGTCCCATTCTATAACAGTGGCACTATGCAGTATTTGCCCAGGATCACCCATTTTGAATATTTCATTAGTTCCCTGTTTTCCAATACAGCGTAATATTCCATTGTATGAATATACCACAGCTTCTCTATCCATTTGTTTGTTGATGGGCACTTAGGTTGTTTCCAACTCTTTGCTGTTGTGAACAAAGCCACACTAAACAAGGGTGTGCATATATCTGCCTGGGTGGCAGTTATGGTTTCTTTAGGGTATATTTCCAGTAGTGGAATTGCTGGGTCAAATGGTATTTCTATTTGCAACTTTTTGAAAGAGGCTGCAGTCCTTTATATTAAAAAAAGTGTTTATGCCAGCTCTGTGCCTTTAGTTCTCCTTATTAACATGTGTTTGTATCTATAGCTGTCCATCAAGAAATTTACAAGTACATTGGTAAATCTGAGAAAAAAGCGTATGTAGATCTTCTTCGTGCTATTCTTGCCATTTTTTTTCCTATAAATTTGAAATGGTATTAAAGGAAAAGTTTACCAACAGAATATATCCATTTCCCAGATCTCTAGTAGGGAGTTCTGGTGATCTAGTTGGTAAAGAGTTACACTACCAACCAAAGGACAAGTGGTTCAAATCCACCAGCTGCTCCATTGGAGAAAGATGAGTAATCTCATCATCATTTAACATTATGCAATATAACAGCCTCTGAAAATCCACTGGAGGGTCAGCTATGTAATGAGTTGTTGAGAGCTCTCTCTGGGATTCATAGACTCATCCTCCCCAATTATCTAAATTTAATTTTCCCCACATTCTTGTGTTAATCTCAATTTATTTCCCCTGAGCATGTTATTTTTCTCATTGTCTCCTCAAGGGGAAGTAGTTTTCTCTCCTCATGTCTACTAGCACTGAGCTACTATGGAAAGGATCTCTTTTTCTTATTACTACTTATAGGCCAGTCTCCTTTTCTCAGCCTTTAACCCTGTCCCTTTCGATTTTCACTCTAATGTAATCTTATGCAGCCAGTGATAGCTACTAAGGCTTTGTATAGTAATGGGAATAGTTATTAGCACCACACTCTAATCAAGTGAGCTCACTGACCAACTAGGAATAGTTTATGTTTGCTTCTAATACAGTCTCTCTCTCTCTCTCTCTCTCTCTCTCTCTCTCTCTCTCTCTCTCTGTCTCATTGCTGTACTGTGGAGGTAAAATAATTACTGACCCTCTAGTGAATTTCAGATGTTTTAAATAATATAAGACAAGATTACCTATATTTTTTTCAGATGTTTTAAATCGTATGAGAGGAGATTGTCCACATTTCCCCATCAGAGCTGCTGGTGAATTCCACCTCTCTCTGCTAGAGAGGTGGCTTTTGTGTTAACAGCAAGACTCCCAGCAGAATTTGCCTCCAGAGCTCTCTAAAATACCACTAGTTAGTCCTTATCAACTGGGCATTTGAAATGTGGCAAGTGCAACCAAGGAATAGAGCTTTTAGAGTTTCATTTTTACTGATTTAACTTTAAATATTCCCATGTGGCTGATGGTTAATAAATTGAACAAGAAAAATCTCAAAGTAACTCATCGTCACATTTCTGAGGTTGCAAACAGGAAGGAGAAAGAAAGCCCATCTTTCTCCCTCAGAGCTACTGGTAGATTGGAACCCTGGAGACACGAAGTCCTTTGGGTTAGCAGTGTAGCTTGCTAAAATTAGGCCATTGGTGCAGTTTAAACAGTGTATACAACTCACTTAAACAGTCTCTCAAGGCCACGCCTCCTTGGTGGTTCAAATCTACCAGTGGAACTGACTCATAGATGACCCTCCAGCAGATTTCTAGAGGCTGTAAATCACATGGGAGGATTCTTTTTTCTTTTTTTTAGTCTATTGAACATGGTACCTCAAACACTCCACCCACCATCTGTCCTCGTTTATGACAGTGTAATAAAAACCCTGTGGGTTATGATGACCTTTGTATATAAGGCCACCATGAACTGCAGAGCAACTCCTCTGAATAAATAGCACCCACAAATTACTAAAGCACTTTCCTCAAAATTTTTAAGTTCCTTATTTATTATCATACTCTCTATCTCTACTCAAGTCTTGAGAGTGATGTCTCCATGCAATGAAATGATTCCTGCTACACCCAGTATTTTTTTAACATGTTTGAATTCTGCTCTTCCATTGGCTTTCACACTTACCACCATAGCTTGTTAGGTGCACTTGTGTTGACTTGGAGTCATGGCTGTGCCATGGAATTTTCTAGGCTGTGATCGCTATGGGAATAGATAATCAGGACTGTCTCTCAAGGTTGTGTCTGGATGGGCTCAAACCACCAACTTTTAGGTCAACAGCCAAGTTCTTAATGATTATGTCACCTGAGCTTCTTCCATATAGTCTAGACTTTGTCATCTTTATTTACTGTAATCTCTCCCTTATTAATTCTACACATCCTGTACTCTGACTATTTTAAGGGTAAATAATAGTAATTCAGAAAAAAATAATGTTCTATGTTACTAAAAAAGAAACTTTCCCTCTCTTCCCTTTTCTTAGAGCATTTGCTTGAAAACAACGTGCATTAATAAAAGCAATCTCTGTTCCTTTGATATGTATATGCACCTCTTAAAAGCTAAAGAAATCTCTTGCCAGCATTACAATCCAGAAATATTTTTCTTAAGGGCTTGGGAGCCATCTCTTTGAAATGTAAACATGAAGAATGGTAGTACCTCTGTATTCCTGTCACTGCTTGTCAGAAAGATGTGAGAGGTTTTATTTTTCTTCAGATAAAAAAAGAAATACATGAAGATAGATGCTAGCCCCAATTGCCAGGGAGGATGTAAGAGGAACTATGGTAAAATAAATAACAAATGAATTGTCAGTTCCTCTTGGATGAGGACAAGCCATCCTTTGTCTTGAAAATATGTATATAATGGATTGTACCTACTGCTTGGCTGTGTAAAAAGATGAGATAATCTGATTACCTGTGATAAACTGATTAGCTCTGATGCGCACCATGGTCTGATTTAATTCTTACTCAATAACGAAGCCTTTCTCTGTTTCTCCACCTCTCATGCCTTCTTTTCATTTATACAGAGGGTTTTCTGGTTTGGTAGAAAATTTTATTTTTTCATTTTCCTTCCTAATACCATCATCACTTCCAACACCCCCCCCCCCAATTATGTCCCTGGTAATAGTACCTTTCTGTCCCAAAACTAGTGGGTCAAATTTATTCTGGCTCATGGTGGATTATTTTTTTTTATGTATCGTTGGATTCTATTTGCAAGTATTTTATTTAGGATTTT
>NW_006400311.1:265872-272818 GCF_000299155.1 Elephantulus edwardii
CTCAGTCTTACCCCAACCCTGATGTCAGCCTCATTCTACAACAATGGCACCATGCAATATTTGTCCTTTTGTGACAGATATTTCATTCAGCATAATGTCTTCCAGGGTTACCCATTTTTAATAATATTGCATGAGTTCCTTGTTTTTTAATGCAGAGCAGTATTCCATTGTGTGAATATACCACGGCTTCTCTAAACATTCATTTGTTAATGGGCACTTGGGTTGTTTCCAACTCCTTGCTATTGTGAAAAAGCCATGATAAACGTGGGTGTGCATTGTTTTATCACCTTTAAAAAAAGGGAAAAATATAGCTCTCTTCCAGTCAATTGGACTCTTCCAAATTTATTGGCAAAGAGAGGCTTTAGTGATTGATAAGCATATTTGAATAATAGCTGTATTAACAGATCTTCTTTGCATGAATATGGACAGTATCCTACTGCATTATACTCCAGGATATATCTTGAAATGCTTGTTTTGGTGAGGAATTCATTGACACCATTCTTATTCACTTTGTCATTTCCAGCAGAGTAGACAATACATTTAATTCAAAATTACTAATACCCATCTATCTCAATTCACTAATGCTTAGAATGTGGATCTTTATTGCTCCATTTCATTTTTTTACAACTTGCAACTTTTCCCCAGATTCATCCTTTTGCTTTTTTACTTTCTGATGGCTGATGGGTGTTCACAGCTTTTTCTCTTCATTTTGAGTTGTGCCACATTAGCAGATGGAGGTCCTTCGTTGGATTAAAGCTTTACTTCCTCTGGGTCACTAAGGTAGACTCCACACTGAGAAGACAGTTCTTCTCTACTGGTATTTTTAATGCCTTCCAACCTGAGAGGCTCATCTTCTGGCAATATATCCAATAATGTTCTTCCATTTTTCACAGTTTCCTAACTCCTGTTGTTTCAGAAGTAGAGACTTAGTCCTATTTCTTAGTCTGTCTCTGTCTGGAAGCTCTGCAGAAAGCTATCCACTATGGGTGACCCTGCTGGTATCTGCAAGACTGGTGACATAATACACAGCGCCACAGCAACACACAAGCTACTGCAGTACCGCAAACAGACAAGTTGTTGTCCCAAATATGTGTTCTCTTTTCCAGCAAAACTCTTTGAGTTTCTTCTCCCTGCCTAATATTTCACCTTTATCCTGTCTCAGTTATCTACTACCACTATATTAGTGATACCACCAGTGGCTGACTTTAATAAAAAGAAGGATATTCTCTTACTGTTTATATAAATGTATTCTCTGTAGAGGCTAGAAATCCAGAGTGCCAGCGCTAGAGGGAAGAACTTCTCTCTGTAAATTGTGGAGGAAATTCCTTCTGCATCTTGTAAGTCAGATGTTCTTCAGAGATTTCCATGTACCCTGGCTTTCCCCAGTGTCAAAGACCTTCCGTATGCAGGGATTTTTGGTCCAGAAAGATGCTCTCTCTACCTTTGATAATTCTTTCTTGATTATAGTGAAATCCCTCCCCTTTTATCTATACTTTCTTTTTTTCATTGTTACTTGAGTAAAAGTTTACAAAGAAATTGTTTTTTATTTACTCATTAACACAGATTTTTTTCCCCTTCCTTTCCATTTGCCCCTGGTTTAATCCATAATTCATGTCCTGTTCCAAATTACTAATTGAAATACACAGTCAGATTGTCCATTCGTTTCAAATTCCTTCACCTATTCCCATATAATGTCCCTGCTCTCCCTGTCATCTACCATTTTCAACCCCATAACCCTCCTATTTTCATAACAGTTGTCTTAAACACAGTATTTGTCCTTTTGTGGCTGAGGTATCTAACTCAGCATAATACCCTTCTAGTCTTATCTACACTGTGTAATATTTCACAAGTTCACTGATTTTCAATACTGCATAATACTCCATTCTGTGAATGAACCACATTTTCTCCGTCCATATTTTGGTTGCTAGGCACTTGGACTGCTTCCGTCTCTTTACTATTATAAATAGTACTTCAATAAACATTGGCATGCTTATGTTTATTTGTGTTGCAGCTCTGATTTCTTTAGACTATATTGTTGTTATATAACATTGAGTCAGAATTGACCCTTGGCTGATCCTCCAGCAACTGCTTCCAGGTTTTCAGAGGCAGTTAACCTCATGGGAGAAGATTGCCCACCCAGCTACCATGAAGCAGCTGGTGGATTTGAACTACATGCCTTTCAGATAGAGGCACAGTTTCTTGCTACTAGGCCACAAGTAGTGAAATAAATGAATCAAATGGTATTTCTATTTCTAACCTCTTGAGAAAGCACCCAACTGTCTTCTATAGTGATTGTACCATTTATAATTCTACCAGCTGTGCATGAGAGTTCCAGTCTCTTCCCACACTTGCCAGCATTTGTTGTTTACTATCCTGTTGAACTTTGCAGTTGTTGCTGGGGAGAGATGATATCTCATTATTGTTTTGAATTACATCTCTCTAGGAGCTTATAATTTTTATCAGTTCCTCATGTGTTTGTCAAATGTCTGAATATCTTATTTGATATTGTTGTTGTGTACCATTGAATGAGAACTGACCCTTGGCTGATCCTCCAGCAGTTTCACAGAGGCTGCCGTTAACCTCATAGGAGGAGATTGCACATTCATCTCCCAAGAAGCAGTTGGTGGATTTGAACTGCATGCCTTTGGGATTGCAGCACAGTTATCTTCTGCCCATTTTGTAATCAAGTTTTTGTCTTTGTCTTGTTGAAGTGCTAAAATAGTCTGTAAATTTTAGAAACATGGCCCATATCAAGTATGTTTTATTCTATTGAAGAAGTTTTGGTGTTTTGTTGTTGGGTTTGTATTTTTTTTTTTTTTATGCACACAAGTATTCCATTTTTAGAGGGCCTCGTTCATCTATTTTATCCTCTCCTGGTTGTAGATTCTTGGTTCTGTTTGAAAGTCTAATCATGCCATAGATTAGGGCTTCTGAATTTGTTCCTATTTTTTCCTCTGATGATCTTTATAATATTGGGTGTTGTTGTTTTGGTTTTTTTTTAAATCTTTACCCTTGGGCTCCTGATCTACCTGGTGTTGTTTTTTCAGTATGATTTCAGATGTGAATCTTGTTTCCATTTTCTGCAGACAGTTGTCCTATTTTATCAGCACCATTTGTTAAAGAGGCTCTTGTTTCCCTGTTTAAATATTGTCAGTTGACCATAAGTAGATGAGTTGCTTTGTGGGTTCTCAATTTTGTTCTATTGCTCTATGTATCTGTTATTGCACCAGTGCCATGCTGTTTTGATTATGATGGTTATGTAGTAGGTTTTGAGATCAGAGAGTGTGAAACCTTCTTTTTCCCCCCAATAGATCTTCAGGGTCTCTTTACTTTCTTTTGTTTTTTGTTTTTTGTTGTTGTTGTTGTTGTTGTTGTTGTTTTTTCTGGGTCTCTTTCCTTTCTAAACAAAGTTGTAATTTGCCTTCTCCATCTTCTTGAAGAATGACATTGATATCTTTATTTTTTAAAAAAAAAACACCTTAAAAGTCTGTATTTATAACTACAAAATCAGGGAATAGCGCGCACGCAGTCCCCCACTACCACAAATTATGCAGTCGAGTTTCCCGCATTTGGGGAAATTGCAGGGGTCAGCACATCCCAAGTGCAATGGGTGAGCCTCGTCCTGGGAAAACCACCTGCCTGATCATTGTGTTTCCTGTATTGGGATTTACTTGAATCTGTAGACTGCTTTCAGAAGAATTGTCATTTTCTCAATATTGGGTCCTTCTAGCTGTGAATGTGGTTGCTCATCTGTGAATGACATGTTAGATGCCACTGAGTCAAGTATGACTCGCAGTGACTCCATGAACATCAGATCAGAATCCCACACAATCCTACGTCATTCTCATAATCTCTGCCACACTGGATCCCATTGTTACAGTCACTCTGTTAATCCATTTTGTTGAAGATTTCCCCCTCCTTTGTGGACCCTCTACTTTTATGAATATGATTACTCTTTGTTACTATAGAAAAATTGGACAGATTTTTATATGTTAACTTTGTATCATGCCACTTTGATTTATCAGTCTACTTACTAGAAACACTATTCTTGCTGAGTCTTTGGTATTTTGTATGTAACACTATCATATTATCTTCACATGTTGTTGTTGTTGTTGGGTGCCATCAACTAGTGTAAGACTCATAACAACCCTATGAACAAAATATCTGGGATCTGTCCTATCTTGTGCCATCCTCAAACTTCCTGACACACAAGAGCTCATTGAAGTAGTAACAGTATCAATCCACCTGGTTGAGGAACTTCTCCTTCTCCAACCCTCCACTCTTCCCAGAATCATTTCCTTCTCCAAGGAATGGTCCCTCCTAGCAACATGCTCAGAGTATATAAGGTAAAGCCTCATCATTTTTGCCTCCAATGAACTCTTTGGCTGCACCCTTTCCAAGTCATACTGTTCATTCTCTTGGCCATCCATAGGATGGATGTTTAGTGATTTTCTCCAACACCACAGCTCAAAAGTGTCAATTCTTTTTCTGTCATCCTTATTCATTGTCCAGCAATCAGATGCATATTAAGTGATCAGAAAGACTACGGTTTGAGTCAGATACACCTTAGTCCTCAAGTTGACATTATTATTCCTCATTAATTTTCAGATGTCCCTAACTGCAGGTTTTCCCAATGCAATGTATCTCCTTATTTCCTGACTGTTGGTACCAAGAGTGTTAGTTAATTGTGGATCCAAGCAAGGTGAAGCTGTTGACATTTTCAATCTCCTCTCCATCCATCATGATGCTTCCTATTGGTCCTATGGTAAAAATCTTTGTATAGAGATAGTTTTACCTCCTCTTTCCTTCTTTTGCCTTATTGCCTTATCTAGGACTTCTGCTATGATACAGAATAGGAGTGATAGTGAACATCGTCAGCTTACTTTCTTCCTCTCTGTCTCCAGTGAAGTATTACAGGTCAGATCATAGGGAAACTCTACCTACCCCCAATTACAGCTGTGAAGATATAAAGGAATATTGCATTTCTTTAAAACTTATTACCTTGGACTCCAGTGAGTTTTCAGAGGCTGTAAATCATAGGAGAAGCTATTGTCCATCTTTCTTCTACAGAGCAGCTTGTGTATTCAAACTGCCTGCATGTGAATTGGCAGCACAACTTACTCATTTTAGTGTCTTGGAAAACCCTCTGAAGAGGCAGCAGTGAGTTGGTTCTGACTCATAGTTTGATAGAAATAGAGATAGAGATATCTCAACCACTGGTATTGTTTCCTTAGAGAACCCAGCCTAAAATAATTCTAAGAAAACTGTCATGGGATTTTTGGTTTACATAATCAGTCTCAGTAGTTAGTCTCTCATTTTTTTTGTCATTGTAAATATATCTGTTACACAACTTTTACTGGTTCAACGTTTTAAAATTGTTCAATTTTCTGACAGCAATTATAATAATTAATTGTGCAGCCCTACCAATTAATCAGTTCTGTATTTCCACCACTATTAAGTACTTCTCCATCTCCTACTTCTTGACCTTAGTAACCATTATACATTTTGATTTGTACATTTCTCTTTTCTTGTCGTTTTACACAAGTAGGTCATACCATAATTTTCTTTTGTGATTGACTTATTTCATTCAGCATAATGACTTCAGCTCCATCCTTACTATAACATGTGTCAGGACTTCTCCTGTTGGCTGAGTTGTTGTTGCTGTGTGTGCCATCGAGTTGGAACTGACCCATAGCTGACCCTCCAGTTTTCAGAAACATTAAATCACTCTGGAGGAGACAGAGACTTCCCATCCTTCTCACACAGAGTAATTGGTGGGCTCAAACTGCATGGCTGAGAGTAAGTACTATTTCATTGTATGGATGTATCACATCTTGTTTATTGGCTCACCAGTAAATGAGCATTCTGTTGTCAGGTACCGTTGAGTTGAATAGGATTCATATATCAACCATATGAACAACAGATCTGAACCCTGTCCTATTGTGTGCCACAGATCTGAACCCTGTCCTATCCTGTGCCATCCTCATCATCTCTAATGCACTTGAGCTCATTGTTGCAGTCAGTGTGTTAATCTATCCCATTGAAGGTCTTTCTCTCCTTCCATGACCCTTTCCTGTTCTGAGCATGATGTCCTATTCCCATGAATGACTCTTCCTAATAGCATGCCCAGTGAATGTGAGATGAAGTTTCTCCAATCTTTCTTCTAAGAAGCACCCTGGTTGTACCCTCTTCCATACATATTTGTTCTCTTGGCTATTTCATTCTTGTCTCCAGCATCACAATTTAAAAGCACTGATTCTTCTTTTGTCATCTTTATTCACTGTCCAACCCTCAGAAGCATAGCAAGTACATGAAAAGGCCATGAATTTGATCAGGCACTCCTTAGTCTTCAAATTGACATCCTTGCTCTTCATTACTTTGATAGGTTCTTGGCCGCACACTTTCCCAATGCAATGTCTTTTGATTTTTTGACTGCTGGTGCCAAGTTTGGTAATTGTAGATCCAAGTAAGATGAAATAGTTGGCAAATTTTATCTCCCCCCCCATCTATCATGACTTTGCCCATCAGTTCAGTGGTGAGTATTTTTGTCTTCTTGATGGTGGGTCAGATATAATACTGAAGAATGCAATTTTTTGTCATCTGTGGTAAGAATTTCAATTCCTCTTCGCTTTCAGTAAGCAAGGTTGTGTCATCTGAATAACACAGGTAGTTGATGAGACTTCATCTGAGTCTGGTGACACATTCTTCCTAAAATAATGCAGCTTCTCAAATGATTTGTTCAGCAGAGATTGAGCAGGTATGGAGAAAGGTCCTAACATACATCTTTATTGATTTTTAAACAGTACAGTGCTCCCTTACACGAACTCAGTGACAGAAATGGAGCTGGAGAGAGAATGATTGAACTTTGCATAATCAATGACTTATTCATTGCAAATATGTTTTCTAAGAGACATAAACGCAGGTTAAACACATGAATTTCACCTGA
>NW_006400311.1:274859-276599 GCF_000299155.1 Elephantulus edwardii
TGGATTGATTCAGTGACTGGGGTGATCAGGATGGGTGTGTCAGAGGCAGTGCGATTGGTACAGGACAGAGCAGAGTTTAGGGCTGTTGTACATAGGGTCACTATGAGTTGCAAGAGGCTCGAAGGCACATAACAACAACAATGAATATATTTACTAATAAGACAAATATAAGAGTGAAAATAAACATGTTATATAATGAAAACATTTGTTCTATGTGTATAGCATAATATTCTATGTATGTTTATAGAAAGCAGTTTGGCACTTCCTCAAAAATACCATTTCTTCCATTGTTAAATACCTATCTCAAAGATATAAGAGCTATGACATGAACGGACATGAATATATCCATTTTTATTGCAACATCATTTACAATATAAAAGAAACAACCCTTGTGTCTACCAACAAATAAATGACTAAAGAAGCTATGATACATTCACACAATTGGATTATTTTACCTCACCGGAAAACTATTAAGGGTTTGTGCAATGTTTCATAACATGGATGAATCTAGAAGGAATTATCCTGAATGACACAAGTAAGTAAGTTGCAAAAGGATGATTGCAGCACAAGACCACCAATGAAAAAAAACAACACAACACCTAAAGAAAGGCTGACATGCAGATGGAGTCAGTCTTGCAGGATTAATAGAGATGAGAAGGGGAAAGGAGGGAAGTTAAAATTATTAAGTAAGTTGAGTAAAGGGAAAGGAGTTAGTCAACAAGGACCTGATTAACCATTGCAATAAATTAATTATATTAATAAAATAAAATATCTATGAATGATTGGATGACAAATTAATACAATTTATAAACTTTCAGTCAAATTTTAAAAAGTGGCACTCTGTCACATTTAAGAAAATGATACCGTATACTTTCAGTGAATCCAATTTGAGTGTCAAAGTGAAGTAATCATATTTGTCAATAAGGTTTTAGCTTCTTACACAATATTATTTAAAGGTTCTTTAATAATTGACATTCAACTCTAGGTTTAAGTCATTAGATGTCTGACCGAGTATGCTGAAATAGCAATATAAAATGTACAAATCTCATCATCTTCTACACCACATCTACTCCTTTTCCCCTTATTTTCTTATCTGCAATTAGATCTATTTTAAAAGTTATTTTTCAATTACAAGGAAAAAGATATTGAGATCTATTAAGTTAACAATAACTCTGGAGAAAGCAGAACATCAACCTTGTGAGACCAAAAGCAACATTATTTGCCCCAAAACAAAGCTCAGAAGGCAAGAATGGAGAAGGGAGATGGGAGCATAGAAACAGGCAACCTAGAGAGAAAGTGGACAGAGTGCTGTTACACTGAGGGGATCACAGGTAATCTCAGGTAAAAAGTGTGTGTAAATCTCAGGTTAAAAGTGTGTATAAAGTATTGAAAGGAAAGTCCATTTGCTATGTTAATGTTCACTAGAACCACAATGCAGAAATAGAAAACACAGTTCTCAATTTTTTTAATTAAGAGAGCTCTGAACAGCTAAAGCAGTATTTTAAAAGAGCAAAACTGGATAATTCACATTTTCTTAATTTGAAGCATATTTAAAAACAGTGCATTCACAGAGCAAAGCCAGAAAGTCAAGTTGGATTTAGAAGAGGCCGTGGCATCTGGGATGCCACTGCTGATGTCAGATGGATTTTGGCTGAAAGTAGAGAGTACCATAAGGACATCTACTTGTGTTTTATCAGCTTTGAAAGGACATTCAACTGTCATAACAAATTATGGTTAACA
>NW_006400311.1:276884-280406 GCF_000299155.1 Elephantulus edwardii
CTTCCCCTCCTACACCGTCCCTCCACCCTAGCAAGCATGATGTCCTCTCCAAGGACCAGTCCCTCCTT
The DNA here is from genome assembly GCF_000299155.1 of Elephantulus edwardii. Classification (NCBI taxonomy): domain Eukaryota; kingdom Metazoa; phylum Chordata; class Mammalia; order Macroscelidea; family Macroscelididae; genus Elephantulus; species Elephantulus edwardii. The sequence continues at coordinate 276,953 of NW_006400311.1, forward strand.
ACAACGTCTCCAAAGTATGTTAGATGGAGCCTCAGTCACTATGTCAATCCATTTTGATCGAGGTCTTCCTCTCTTTTCTAAACATGATATTCCTTTACAAATAATAGTCTCTCCTAGGAACATATCCAAGTATGAGTGATGAAGCTTTGCCATTCTTGGCCCCAAGTAATACTCTGACTGTGCTTTTTCCCAAGACTTTTCTTTATGTTTGTTCTTTTGGCAGTCAATGGGATATTCAGTACTCTTCTCCAACACCACAACTCAACAACATCAATTTTTCTTTTGTCATCCTTATTCATTGTCTAGCTCTTAATAGCAAGTAATTGAAAAGACAATGGCCTAAATCAGGTGCACCTTAGTCTCCAAATTGACATCATTGCACTTCAGTATTTTGAAGAGGCCTTGCCAGGGCACTTGCCCAGAGCAATACATCTCCTTATCTCCTGATTGCTGGTACCAAAGATATTTATTGTTGATCCAAGTAAGATTAAATCATTAACAGTTTCAATCTTTTTTCCATCTATTATGATGTTGCCTATTGGCCCATTGGTGATGTTGAGATGTAATCCATATTGAAGGCTGTATGTAGTGCTTAATCTTCTGAAGCAAGCTTTTCAAGTCCTTCTCATTTTCAAAAGCAAGTTTGTGTCATCTTCATACTGCAGGTTGTTGATGAATTCCTCTGATCCTGATGCACCATTCCTCATAGAGTCCAGCTCCATGAATTATTTGCTCAGCATATAGACTGAATAGGTATGGAGAAAAGATACAGTCCTGATGTATACCCTTTCTGCTTTAAACCATCAGTGTTCCCTTGTTCCAATTACTTTGTCTTCTTGAGCTGCCTTTTGAAATCTGTTAATCTTTTCTACTTTCACTTCTCTTCCCTTCATTTGGTTCTGAACACTCTATTACAATAGTCATAGTTTCTGCTAATATTCATTTTGGTTGTTTATTTTTTTCTCTGTCTTTGTAAGGACCTTTGCTGTCTTTCTTTATGGATGTTGACATTATTTTATTCTATAGTTCGTCTGCTTTTTAAGTATTGATGAACAATGCCTTAAAGCTGTTTTTAAGATGATTGTTAAATTCATGAGATAGACTTGAGGTTGTACCTTGGTTCTTGTGGACTTTTTTCATTTTCTTCAGCTTCAGTTTGGACTTACACATGAGTAATTGATGGTCTGATCCACAGTCAGCAGCTGGTCTGGTCTTGACCACTGATACTGAGCTGCTAAAGCAATTCTTTCCATAGATATGTTGTTGTTGTGTGCCCTTGAGTTAGAACCAGCCCAGAGCTGACTCTCCAGTGGGTTTTCAGAGACAATAATCACACAGGATGAGATTGCCTATCCTTCTCCTGCGGAGCAGCTGGTGGATTTGAACTGCTTGTCCTTGGGATTGCAGAGCAGATTCTTAACACTAAGCCATGATTCTTTCCACAGTAATAGTCAATTTGATTTCTATGCAGTCTGTCAGATGAGATCCATGTTTAAAATTGCCATTTATGCTTCTTATAAAAGGCATTTACAGGGAGCTCTGGTGGCCTAGTGGCAAGACACTGCACAGCAATCCCAGAGGTATGCAGTTCAAATCCACCAGATGCTTTCCTGGAGAAGGAGGGGGCAATCTCCTCCTGTACCAGTCAGATCTGATTTGACAGTACACGTAAAAATAATACAATAAAAATTTAAAAAAGGCATTTACTGCGAATAAAACATTGAATGTGCAAAATTCAGTCATTCGCTCTCCAGTCTCATTTCTGTCATCAAGCTCAAACTGACTACCATTCCTTTCTCATTGTTTCCAACTTTTGAATTCCAGTCATGAATAGTTATCATTGCATCTTGGTTCATCAATTTCAGACTGCAAAAGTTGGTAGATAACCTCAATTTCATCCTATTTGGCTTTAGCTGTTGGTGCATATATTTACATAGTAGTCATAATTAACAGGTCTTTCTTGTATGTGTAAGCATCCTATCACTCATAACATTGTACTTAGGATAATCTTTAAATTGCCTTTTTAACTATGGATGCAACACCATTCTGCTTTAGTTTTTCGTTCTCTCCACAGGAGAGCAGAGTGGCCCATGCCACTCTATCTCAGTTTACTAAGGCCTAGAAAGTCAATCTTCATGTGTTTAATTTCATTTTTGACAACTTCCAATTTCCCTACATTCATACTTCATGCACTCCACATTCCATGTATTAATGGTTGTTTTCAATTGTTTCTCCTCATATTTGGATTACTTTCTATCTTGGCTTTACCTCTAATAATATAACTACCTACATTCCTCTATTGCTTAAAGGCTTTCAAAGACCTATTATTTTGGAAGTGGATGTTCAATTCTTCTTGTCTGCCTTAATCTAAAAGTTCTGCTGTCACCTCTCCACCATGGGTGACCTTCTAACACTTGAAACACTAATGGCCTAGCTTCCCGCATCACAGCAACCTACAAGTTACACCAGACCTGCTCTCAGTACAGCAGACTGACAGACAAGTGCTGTATTAATAAGAGCAAACAATAAACAAGCAAACATATACATCTAGCTGTAAAATAATTGTTGTTGTTGTTAGGTGCTGTCAAGTCGTAGACGACTCATAGTGACCCTATGAATAAAAGGCCTGAGCACTGTTCGTACGTAGAGTTTCCGGAGGTAAGCCATTTCCGAAGTGGATGCCTCTCCTGCTTCCAGGCTTGATTTAGTCATGAAGTTCCAGCCAACACTGTCTACCATGGGTACCCATTACCACGTTTGGCACATCAGTGTCACAGTGTTCAGCATCACAGCAACCATGAGTTACATCCGTACAGCAACGCACAGACCAGTGCTATGCCACCTAGAAGAATGTTTGACAGGAAAACAATTTGAACCTGGCCCAAGGGCCGCAGATTAAAATCACCCATCTTGGGCTTGGTAGCATAACTTTCTGTCCACTAGGCCAATTAGCTTCCCTTTTTACCTTGTTGGAGAAATTTTTGGATGTGCATAGGGATTTGATTCTTAGAAGGTGCCATTCATCTATTTTATCCTCTTCTGGTTGTAGATTTTTCAGGATGCTTGGAAGAGTTTAGCAAAGTTGGAAACAACCTAAGTGCCCATCAACAAATGAATGGACAGAGAAACTGTGGTATATTCACACAATGGAATACTATGCTGCATTGGAAAACAAGGAACTCATGAAATATTCAAAATGGTGACCCTGGAGGACATGATGCTGAGTGAAATATCTCAGTCACAAAAGGACAAATACTGCATAGTGCCACTGTTGTAAAATGGTACTGACATCAGGGTTGGGAGGAGACTGAGAAAGATGGGATAAATAATATATACTGCAGTGAAACAGATGAGGGAGAGAACTGTTTAAAAGGAATATGTGATTAGGTATTATTGTCATGACAAGTGTCCAGAAGGAAGGCTGCATAGTGGCGTGGACCTGGGAGGAGGGATT